>NW_017731379.1:308590-314276 GCF_001890085.2 Hipposideros armiger
TCTCTCTCTCTCTCTCTCTCTCTCTCTCTCTCTCTCTCAAAATCATACCCAGAGTGAGACCTAGAGGTTAACCTGGTTACTGCATTCACATATTAATATTTATAGATATAGATATAGATATAGATGTATTTTCATTCTGTGTTCAATCTTCCAGTAAAGTCTTTGGGACAGGGACTCTACTGTTTTCATCGTTGCAGCCCAGATTCTAACCAATTACAGGGCGAGGCACATTTTGAATTGATTCTTGGATAAGCAGCCTGGGCTGTTACTGGCGTCTGAGCATTTGTAGCATGTGGCATGCGGAGCTATGAGGAGTCTCGTCATCAGGAGACTTAGACTCCAGGCTGGGATGTGACATGAATTAGCAGTGGGGCCTTGGCTAAGCTCTCTCTGTTCTCGGACCCTCAGCTTCTCCACCCATCAAGTGACAGGGTTTGGATGAAAGTAGTGTTTCTCCACCCGAAGTACTTCTATGCTGCCCTCAGGTCTGGGGAGCGGAGGATTTGGGGGAGGGGAACAGCCCCAGCAGAGACGGATGGGACAGACCGTGAAGGAGGCAGAGCAGGAAGTTGCTCAGAGTTGGAAGCTGGAAAATTCTGGAACCTAGATACCCCCTGACTTTCAGTCGTGAGACTAATCTTTCCCAGTTTGGTACCACCTCTCCCATACCAGGTACTTTCTCAGGATAAGACAAAGTAATACCCTGATTTCTTCTGACAAAGGCAAACAAGCCACCCTTCCTAAAGGGAGACCAGGGTCCAAGCCTTCTCACTGCTGATAGATTTGAATCAGAACCCTCAGTGTGATGAGCAGCTGATCCTAAGCCAGTCACATACTCTTGCTGTTGCCTCGTTCCAATATATTCTTTCATTTATTCAACAATCAGCAGGCAGTTATTGAAAGCTTACCAGGTCAGGCATCATTTGTCAATGAGCAAGACAGATTCTTTACCCTCACAGTTCAAGAGAGAATAATTAGAAAAAAAAAAAGAGATAAACATGATTATTGCCTCATGTGATGGGTGCTCCAAAGGAACTGAAGCAGTGTAAGGGGACAATGAGTGATGGGTGAGTGGTTGTTTTATTTTTATTTGTTTTGTTGTTATAAGAGCGGTCATGAAAGTTCTCTTTGAGGAGGTGACATTGAAGTTGAAGCACCAGTTAAGTGAGGGAGTGAGCCAGTCTGACCCTGAGAGAATAGCATTCCAGGCTGGAGAACCACAAGTTCAGAAATCTCAATGCGGGTGTCTGCAAAGCAAGGTGCCTGGGGCCAGAACAGAGTAAGTGAAACAGAGGTCAGATGGCTGGAGTGAGATAGCTCAGGTCATAGGGCCTTGTTAGTCATGGTAAGCACTTTGGATTCTGCCCACTTAATGGGAATAGATTTATTCTATCCAAAATGTTATGGGAAGTATTCAGACAGATTTTCATATGGAAGTGATAACATCTGATCATCCAGCAACTGTGTAGAGACTAGTGTACCAGAGACAAGACCTGCAAAATAGAGCGAGGGATTGAAAACTAAGCAGCCTCCATGGGGAGCCACATGGTGTCTGGGAAAACTGGATGTGGTTGGATGGACCTGGATTTCAATCCCACCCCGTGACTTAGCCATGATGTAACTCAGGCAAGCTATTTCCCATCCCTGATCTCTGTTTCCTCATCTGTTAAAGGGGGATCATATTACCTCCTTTGGTGAGTCCTGACGATGAAAGGAAAGTATGCATCTTAGAGCATATGCTCAAAATGACGATCCTTATTGCCCAAACAAACTCTATGGCCTTTGCACTGTTGACCGTGAATGAGGAAGACAACTGAAGATGTCAGGCACGTGGCCAGTCTCACGCGTTACCCACTCTGGGGCACACTCCTTGTGGAAGGGGTGAGAGGTAGAAGAGGAGGAAGTGAGGTGACTCGCCTGACGTCATGCCGCTGGTTAAGGCCAGGGCTGGGAGTGCCGGGCCAGGTTCTTCATTCTTGCCTAGTAGTCTTTCTCCTACACCAGAGGTCAGCGAACGGAGGCCCCACAGGTCAAACCCAGCTTGCCCTCTGTTTTGGTAAATAGCATTTCATTAGAGCACAGCCGTGCTCACTCATTGACATACTGACTGTGGCTGCTTTAGCACCAGGATGGCAGAGTTGAGTCATTGCAGCAAAGCCCGTATGGCCTGCAAAGGCTACAGTTTTTATTCACTGGCTCTTTACAAAGTTTGCTGATTCCTGTTCTACACCATTCTGCCCCCTTAATTGTAATGGCTTAACTGTATTTACTGAGGCATCACGAACCCGACCAGGATACCCTCTCTAAGTCTCCAAAACAGCAGGACTGAGACATTCTCTTGGGAGGCGTGGTCCTGGTAGAATAGCACAGTAAGTGACCTCAGGCTCCTGGGAGCCAGCAGAGGCCCACTGGTCACCTGGGGAGGGCAGGAAAGGGAGAGGACTCTGGCCAAAGAGGCATGGACAGCGGGGAAAGGGAATACTAAATCCTTGCCCTCAGCTATTTCTAAAACTGAGGTGAGGAAGAAACTTGAGGGCTCAGGGAACAGATGCAGCAGCTTTCTCTGACCATCTCAGCTTGATGGGCACTGATGGTTGGGTCTGTCGAGGAGACATCTGTCAGGGAGCATCCCAACCCCATCACCTTATACTCCCAGATGACCCTCACTGAGAATCAGTCCTTCCTTATTCTTGGACACCACAGCTCAAATTCTTATGGGCCTACCTGGAGACCCCTCCTTCCTCTCTCAAGAGCGTAGGAGTATATGGGGACTGTGGTGTCTTGCTGGGGACCCTGTCTTTGCCTGGCACTCAGGAAGGCCATGTTGGCTTCTTTCTTTTTGATCTTTAAGTTTCCACTGATGCACTTAAGTGGATCCTTCTACTAAGACTCGCTTGCTATAAACCTACCCATGTATTCAGTCCCAACACGTGATCATTTGCCTACTTCAAGGTTTCAACCTTATGTTTGAGGGTACTTTTATAGGTGTAATCCTATAGGTCAGAAAGCAGTGGCTGCTTCACTTGATTGGACGTGTGGAATCTGAGCTTGGGCTTTATCCTTAGGTGTTCCTCTGGACTCCCAGTTTCAGACTTCAGTCTGTTGCCGTAAGCAGTGGAAACTGGGTTACACAGTTCTTCAACTCCAGGTAATATAAATACAGTACCATGTATTTCTTGGCACTCTTAACTTTCCAACCAGCCTACACAGAGAACACCCCAGCTTTTTGGAATGCTGAATAATTCACCAGACCCATCGGCCATGGTGTTTCAGAGCTCAGTAGGCTCCTTCCACTGATCCAATGAACAGATGTGCTAAGTTTTCGCTTGCTTGAAATGCTTCAGCCATTTGAACACATGGGCTCGGGGGTTGGATCAGCTATGCAGTGTCCTGACACCCTCACTAATTCACAGACCAAGCAACTCCCCACTCATACGCCTCAAGGGCTATCTTGCTAGTTCCTAGAAGCATTTTGATAGCTGTAATCCAAGTAGCATGATAGCTCAATTTCAACATAGGCTTGCCTGTCCCACCCCAGACCTTTGAAAAGAGAAAAAGAAGGAAGAAAACTTTCTTAGACTCAATCAACTATTCCCGTCTCTTTGTCTTCTTCCATATTGGTGCCTAGATGATGTTAGGGCCGTTCCAGAAATGGTTCATGAAACTATAACAAAACCCAACAAACCCCAGACACTGCTGGCTGGTAGCAGAGCTAGTGTCTTCATTAAGCCACTGAGGGCTTTGGGCAAAGGGGAGGCAAAACAGCTCCTACCTTCGTGGTGCTTACCATTGAAATAAGAAACCACTGACGCGAACCGAGGAAACTGATTCGAGGGCATAAAGACAGACAACTACACAGCACGTGGAGAGGACGGGGACGTGGTAGAAGGAGCCTACTCTAAAAATAAATGATTTTTTACAAGTGTGGTTAACTTTACTGGGACTTAAAATTATGAAACACAGCATGCGTTTCTCCCCCTAAAATAAAACCTTTGAGAAAGTTTGATCTGCCTCACATAAAAAGCTACAGAAAAGGAAAGTATCTGTGAAGGCTTTTCAAATTATGACCATATTTCAAGTAGGATAATTATCAGGAATATTTAATGCAATCAGAAGTAAGCTAATGTGGAATCACTTTATTTAAATTAATTTCATCATTTGTGTTGCCCCATTAAAAAAGACTCCCTAGCACTCTTATTTATGGAAAATATCTATCTACCATCATGTAGGAGAAGTGTGGCCAAAAAAAAAAAAAAACCAGAAAAGAAACGGGCCAATTTCGTTGAATTCTGTCTAGTGTGACAATTTTCCTGTCTCCCCAGTGAAAGTAATCGTTCATTTTGTATTTAATCTATAGCCAGAAAAATGGTTTTCAATGCCATGTATGACATTTTGTGTTGTGTTTAGTTGGGATTAGAACCAGCTGATTGACTGAACCAGCTAAGATGGTGCCTTTGTGAATCAGCTGTTGAGATATAATGACCTAATAGTCATAATTTAGAATTGGGCATCTATCACACAGCCCTGCCTTGTCTCTAGTTTGCTTTTTATTGGGTCGTCGGGAAAGTCATGAGATATTTTTCTATGTTGTTTCAATGCAAAAATATCGTGACTTTCCCAACGACCCAATACTTCAGCATATCACAGTTGAACAGAGCAGATGGTGCTTCTGCAAGTTCTCAACATTTCTTCAACAACTCTTAAATAAATATGAGATTTATAGCATTATCTTTGTCCAACCAGCATTTGTTTCCCCAGATATGATTTTGTTCCCATTTTATATGATGTTGACAAGTAGTAACTGCTGGGTGTTTCTGTACAGTGTGATTAAAGCTAGTAGTGCGTGAGAGCGTCCCTTGGAGCGAGTTCTCCCTAACCTCCCCCTTTCCAAGACACACACATTAATAATACTATAGCACCAGTAGTTACTGTTTTTCTTGAACATTGTCAGTCTTGCAGTCTGATGAAAACCTTTTGCTTTGGGGGTTTGGGTTGTATTTTTGTTTGTCGTACAGAAATGTGGAAGCGCAGAGAGAAATGGGGGACAGTCAACTTCTCTGCATGTTGTCAGAGCAGGGACGGTAATGGAAATAAAAATTTTAAATTATGAGATATAAACTAAGGGTAGGGATGGGGGGGGTTAATTAGAGGATTTGGCCAGGGGAGGTGGGGGCAGGGTGGGAGGGGAAGGCAAAGCGATGGGAGGGGTAGGCCATCTGGTGTTAATCTGCTGCTGTGTGTTTGCTGGGCAAAATAGTCAAGGTACTTTGTCAAGGTACAGTCTGCTTTTGCAGACACAGATGGAGCAAAAGGGAGATTAATACATGTGGTTCTAACCACCTTTCATATCTTTACAGCTAAACATTATTTATAGAAATCAATTAGTCCTCTGTCTCTGCAATTTTATTATGAGGCTCTGTCCAAGTTTCTGGCAAGCTCTTTAAGAGGATGATTGATGGTAAACTTTCAGAATGAATAAAAAATGAACCCTCCCCTAGGAATTGGTGTAGTGGAGAGAAAGGTAAATGATAAAAATTACAAACTCTGCAAGTCACTACGAAACTAATGTAGGATCAGTGTGGTCCTTGTTACAGTATTTTTTCTTGTAGACTTAATTTCTTTCTTTCTTTCTTTCTTTCTTTCTTTCTTTCTTTCTTTCTTTCTTTCTTTCTTTCTTTCTTTCTTT
>NW_017731379.1:314471-319284 GCF_001890085.2 Hipposideros armiger
ACACACACACACACACACACACACACACACACACACAAGCAGCTGCCTATTTGCTGTGGAAACTTTAGGAGAGTTTGATGCCTACAGCTGAACTTGAGGGAAAGTCAAGGTTTATTCATTTGCCAAGCTTGTAAATGCCACTTTGATTACTGATGCTCATATGAGATAAAGAATCCCAGGGGGGAAAAAAATGGAACAGAGCTCTCATGTTTTGTCTACTGGAAACTTTTATAAGAGATGGGAGCTGCCGATTGGCCTCCGTTAAATGGGCCTAGGAGCCAAGCAATAAGTATAAAACCTCATTGCACTAAATTCCATAGAAGATGCATATTGATTTATTCTGAAATTCTAGTTTTGGTAGTGTGCTGCCAGCGTTCGCACCCCAGGCTTAGATAAGAGACAGTTGTGATGCATTGGCAATGAGGAAGGAATTATCAACTAGGACAAAGTTCTCAACCCAGAACGGGACAGTGGCATATGGCACACGTTTTCTCTGCAGCTCCTAGCATGTTGGGCTGTGAGGTTATTCTGTTTCATTAACTATTTTGAGAGGATAAGAGGGTTTTTTTTTTGGCCTCCAATAGTTGAGATGTTAGTGGTGGCAAAGGGCAAATGGAATTAAAGGGATTTGTGTGCCCCTTGAAGGGACTACAAAGCACGTTGAGGGAATTGGGGAAAGTTTCTGGTCCTCAGTTTCCATCTCTGTAAAATGAAGATTATTGTAGCGGCTCCCTCAGAAGTTTGCTGTGAGGATGAAATGAGATCAGACATTAAAGTACGTCACATAGTGTAAACACAACAAACGCTCCTTGGGTGGCAAATTGTCAGGATGAAGATGATTCCGAATGACTTATCTCATTTTCTTAAGATTTGGTGTTCAGTCTATTCCTTGTTCTCGTTCGTTAACTGCTGAATGTATTTGATATGAACCTTTGTACACAGTAGGTGCTAAATAAGCACTTCCTGATTTAAAATTCCTTATGTTTAGGTGGAGTTTTCCACTTACTTAATTTGAGCTGCCGATGGAAATGTATATAGGCTCTGCATTGGTGCAATTTAATAATATATGAAACATCTAACTTCTAAATATTCAGTAATTCCCTGCATTACACAGAACATCTTGGAGCTTTGAGCTTGATGAAATCACCTAAGACGACATCTGACCCATAGGGTGTGCTTAGGAAACATTTATTGAATGATGAATGAATGCGTACAACCGGCATAGGAGAAAAAGAGAGAACCAAGCAAGGAAAGGGTTTTAATAAAAACTGGATTAACTTTTATATGTTAATAGAAAAAAATTGCATGAACTGAATTAGAAAAATAATTGCTTGCAAACTATAGAAATGCGTCTTCCGAAGTTTGAACAATTTATTAGAAGATTTGGAGGCAGTTCTTAGAATCCACGAGTGTGCCAGGCAACCCTGCTTGCAAATTGTAGGATACAGGCAGCAACTCTGTTCTGGGTGGCAGACGCAGTTTAGCAGCCTCATGGGTCACTCCATGAAGAAGTTTATCATTATTTTCATCCTAGCACCACTGAAGAGTCAAAGTCCCAGGAAAGTTTAATTGACCTACCTAACATGGGGCACATGTCCACCCCACCCCCAACTGTAGGGTAGGGGTCTTATTTTTAGCCCTACCAAGAGTACATACAGTGAGGAGAGATCATTCTAAAGGAAATCAGGATGCTGCAACCAAAGTCAAAAGAAACAGATGGCAGAAAATACATGTTCACATGAAAAACTTACTAGAAAATTATCTAGATATAAGAAATAGGAAGTATTAGTTTCCTAGGACTGCCACAGACCAAGTGGCTTCAACAACAGAAATGTATTGTCTCATAGTTCTGGAGGCTGGAAGTCCAAGATGAAGATGTGAGCAAGGCTGGTTCCTTCTGAGGGTGGTGAAGGAAGGATCTGTGACAGTTCTCTGTCCTTGGCTTACAGATGGTTGTCTTCTCCCAGTGTCTTCTTCACCTTGTCTTCCCTCTGCACATGTCTGTGTCAAAATTTCCTCCTCTTATGAGGACACCAATCATCTTTGATGAGAGCCTACCCTAGTGACCTCATTTTAATGTAATTACCTCTTTAAACACCCTATCTCCAAATACAAGTACATTCTAAAGTACTGGGAGTAGGGAGTTAGGACTTCAGCACATGAATTTGGTGGGGTGGGGTGACGCCATTCAGCCCATAACCACAGGCTATAAACACACTAATTTATTGAGTGGATCAAATAAGTGTATACACCAATGGACAAATACCCATTGTGTCTAAGGCATTTTTTAGTGAAAGTGAAGTAATGATTCAGGAAACTCTGCAGAGATCTTTGACGTTCCAGATTTGCTGGTGCAGCTCATCAGAACAGAGATAAACAGATTTTCTCCCCTCCATTATTTCTCTTTTAAAAACGTATTTGATTCTTAACTATGGAGTTGCTAGTGGGCACTACTGTAATACCAGACATATTTCTTCGGGAAAAATTAAAAGTGACAATAATAAAGCGTAGCTTTCTAATATTGAAAAAGTAAAATAAGAACACATTTGAATTTTGACAAACAAGAACTGGTAACCACTTTGTATCTGAGATGCCAATTTTGCCTATAAAATGTTTCTGAGATTTTTCTAAGAGCAGAGCCAAGCAGAAATGACTCAATATTACCACCGCTACACTTAGATTTTCTCTTTGACTCTGGCCACTGTTTAGACCTGACACTGTCCAAGCTTGAGCAATACACAAAGTAAATAAAATCCATGCAGTGATGCAGAAAGCCCTGGCTGGATCCTAGCCTATTTAACTTGCTTCCTAAAAATCCCAGCTCTCAGAGTTTATGGTCCTATGATTCATGTTTCTGAACACACACATCTGTGGTCTTCTTCCATGACCAGTGTCCACTTTTGCTAGACTCATCCTCCGCACCTATGTTTCCTTGGAAAGGTCCACTCCGCTGACCAAGGAACTAAGAGGTAGTTGTGCCAGAGAGTTTAGAGGTGGTTTGTACTGTTTACATCCTTGCAGGGGTGAGATGGCACTGCAGGACCGTGAGGCCTGGGTATCGATGGGACATTGTCCAGCCTGCTTTGCCTCATAGTGTCTGCCTTCCGTCTGTCTCCTTCTCTTTTGCTGGCAGTGCCTGCGATCACGAATCCACTGGACGTGGAAAGCAAGCCAAACAAACAAATAAGTTATAGGATCGAAGGCACTAACTTCCATCTCTGAAGAAGAGATCATCTAGAGATTTAAAACAGATTTTGTGGATTATTCTTTACTCAGCATATATAGACATATGTGCTGTTTTATAGGGGGTGTGGGTGTGGGTGTTTATACACATAATCACATAACCCTCATCAGCAGTAGCTCACGTGAGTTTGGTGAAACAGTATTCCCCCGTGTGTATCAAACAGTAAAAACTGGACTCACAAGTCTTCTCATAATCTGTTCCCCACCAGCATCTTTTTATTCCCCTTCATCATGGCCTCGCTCTTGGCTCATTGTGCTTTCCTGCCCTTCTGTACCTGGCATCGCTGCTCCCTCTGCCTGGAAAGACCTCCGCTATGCCTCACCTCCTTCTAAATTCTGATAACCTCGCATCATGTTTTGCATCTCAGCCCAGACAGCAGATCCTTGGGGGATCCTTCCCTGCCCGCGTCCCTGCTTCCTGGTCTCAGATGCCATGCCCTAACACCCCATAGCACCCTGTCCATCTGCACTGTATCTGTTCTCATGCTGTATCATAATTCAGAATTCATTGTTTTAAGAATTCATTGTTTGTCTCTTTCTACCCAAATTGTGAACCCCTTCAGCGCAAGGAATGTATACATCACTTGTTATTCTCCAGCCCCCAGCGCAGTACCTGGCACATGATAAATGTTTAATGGTTAGACGAATGAATGAAAAAACTGAATGAATTAAAATTAAAAAAAATAGGATAGTTGGAGACACAGTTTTCTTAATAGCAACAATCTGAAAGTTCTAAAAGCCTCTTTATTTGACAGTAGTACCAAAGTCCCTTTAATACGGACGAACCCCAACCCCCGAGATTCCAAGTTGAAAAAAGTCTGTGATCCCCAATTTATTCTTGGGGCCTCATATTACAAAATTTAGCCCATTTCTCAGGATAATGCATCAATTTGTTTCTCAATAAAAATCTGTTCTGTCGCTTAAAAACACTCAGTGGTGGTAACTATTGCACAAGCCACAGTGGAAAATAAAATCCAGTATGGACTGCCAAAATTATAGCCTGCTAAGAAGAAATGGCAGTATACATAATATGTTCATTATTATGGTGTAGTGAAAAGTACACTGGACTTAGAGCCAAAAGGCATAGGTTCAAACCTGGTCCTCACCATTTGCTAGTTGGGTGGCACTGGGCAGTTACTTAATGTTTCTGAGCCTACCTAACTTGAATTTCGTGAAATAAAGTGGGGTCGACTCGAACTGCCTTAGGAAATTGAAGTTTTGTATCAACATGATGGAATGATGAGTACCTACTATGTGCCTGTCATTCTGTTCAAGCATTTTAAAGATGAGTAAACACAAAAGCACACGGTACCCATTTGTATTCCATCACATATTATCATTCTCAAGTTTTATGGCTTAACAATTACAAATATTTTTTTAGAACATATTTCAAAATTACCCAGAGAGTGAGTGTTCTGTGACATTTTCACTGTTATTCTATAGACTGTTATCCTGTATTTATGTAGTCCGCTCTCATATAGACCACTCACTATTCTAGCAGGATTTTATTTCAATAAGATAGGGTGTTTCCTATGTCTCATCTCCTTGTCAAATGAAGTAGATTTGCAAA
>NW_017731379.1:320498-451876 GCF_001890085.2 Hipposideros armiger
AAGCCCAGCTGGAAGGGATCACGCCTGCCACTCTTGAATCCCCGTAATAGATTTTCATTCAATTTTAAGAATATATTGAGGACAAGCTCTAGACCACCTCTCTGACCTTTCTGACTGCTATATTTAATGATGTCTCTGTAGTTCTTTTAGCCCTCTACTGTACTATATAAACTCCTGTGATTTAAAAACAGACAACTTGTGTTCATCTTCTGGTTCTTCTAGTTAGGTGTTGTGAAACCGTAGACAAGTCATTGAATCTAATTCTTGGGCAGGCTCCGCTGTATACCCAGCAGCTACAGCGCGTAGCACATCCTGGAAAATCAATAGTTATTTGTTTAACAGAAGGAAGAAAGGAAGAAGCAGACATATAGAGAGAAATTTATTAAGACCTGCCTAATGAGCTTAGTGCATTGAATGAGCTTAGAGTTAAATGAGAACATATATATTATATCTATATATATATTTGTATATCTGTAATACATGTTATATACAAATATTTTGAAAATTTTGGCTCAAAATTAGAAACACAAAACCATGTAAATTATCATTATCTGTAATAATAGATAAAATATTTAATGACTGCCAGTTTTGTGAGAAGAACGTCACCTAATTTGGAAGCTGGCATGGTGTGATAATGCAGTGTAAACTTGAGAGCCCAACCAAACCTGTGTTGATAGCCCTCCTCTTCCACTTTCGGTAACTTTGGGTGAGTCACCTACCTCCTTTGTTCCTTCATTTTCTACATTATCATAAACTGCAGTATGGTGCAATAACAACTCCAAAATCTCTCAGTGGTTTAACGTGACAAAAGTTTCTCACACATCCATTGCAGGCAAGCAGGAAGCTCTACTCCATACAGTCACAGGGACCCAGGGGGATGGAGGCTTCACCATCTTGCAGCTGTGCCATCTGGAACACATGGAATTCCCAGTGTGATAGCAGGGGGAGAGAGTGGGCGTTCTCACACCAGCAATTATGCCCAACAAAGAATCAGTCTGTGTGACGTCTCGCCACAGACCCATCCTCAGTGGGCCTTCCCTGAGCTCAGAAGGAGAGGCAGTCCAGACATTGGTGACCGTCAGAAATATCTGATGAGGATAATAATGATTCCTCTGTAGCACTCTTGGGAGAATTAAATATAATAACCTCACCAAGCATATATAGGTCAGGCCTTCAAATGTTGGTGCCTTTCCCCTTTTCTTCGTTATGACCTGCGACAAGTTGTATATATATTGTTATTCCTTTTCCGTTTCAAACTCAAGTCTTTGCACGTATACTCAAGAAATATTTACTAAATAACTTTAATGAGAAATTTACAATTATTTTTTATAAGCTATCTTAAATTCACAGGAAATGTATTTTTGTGGTTATAGAGTGATAATTGCAAGACTAACTTAAGATTTTGGACAGTTGTCATATGTAGAACATTCATAGGCATCAAGGCACTTGCTTTTGTTTTGGGGTTTTTTTTGTTTGTTTATTTCTTTACAAACACTTTCAGAATTCATAAAACTTATGAATAAGCTTACATTTCATTATTATTATTGTAAGGCATCTTGTCAGCTTGATGACTTGATGACGCTGGTTTTATACCAGCATCAGTTTCTTTTTTTTTCCTTTCCAACAAAATCCAGACTGGGTTCAGGAATTGTCCTCACTGCCTTGTAGCCAGGTGCCTGGGGCAGGCTGCCCCCACCCAGCTCCACAGGAGGGCCTGCGGGATTCAAAGACCCTCCTTTTCCATCACTGGCTCCGGAAGGAGTTTTTGCCCCAGTTTTCCATGAAATAGGGGAGTGTACTGGGTGACTTATGAGGAAGACTTGAGAGAGAGAGAGAGAGAGAGAGAGAGAGAGAGAGGGCCTCTTTTTCCTGGCGGTGGCTAGATGTGACTTGGGGCTGAGGAGCAGGGAGATGCAAAGATGAATCAGTCAGCCTCAGAGCTTGCTCTTCCAGTTTGTGAGATGATAAGCTGCTTATTTTTTTAAGCTATTTTGAGTCAACATGTCTAATTACTTCCAGCTGAAAATATCCTAACTGAAACTAATACCATTATATGTTAAGATTAACTCACTCATTCAACCAGTAAGTACCAAGAGCCCACTGGGCTGGGCGTGTGGAAACCAGTGGTGAAAATGTGAGAAACAACAGCCGCCCTTGTGGAGTTTATAGCACAGAAGGGGAGAGTACATTCTCCAAAGCCCGCCTCTGGAGTTTGTGTTGTTTCCGTAAATGACAGCACCACCTTCCAGTTGAGCTGCCTAGGAACCTTAGACTCATCCTGGACTCCTCTTCTTATGCTCTTTATCCAATAACAAATTTATCTTTGAACAAACGCATGTGGCCACACCCTCAAAATCAATTCAGAGTTAATCCACTTCTCATGTTCTTTTCACTGTAACCTTCCTGGGCCAAGCTACTATCATGTCTCCAGTGGTTGCATGCAAACTACTCCATTTGTGTATAAATGACAATTGTCTGTCATACTGGCCAGAGCCACATCTTTAGGGGGACAGGTTGGAGAGGTTGAGGAGTGAATGGGGTAAGTGGAGATAGCAGGCTTTAGACAACTGTTTCTAGAATTTTTACTGTGAGAAAAAATAAATAGTTGGTTACTTTTGTGGACTGGTGGTCTCAAGGGAGTCTTATTTGGTTTTTGTTTTAATAGGGTAACAACAGCGCCTACTTCAATATTATGGGGAATGATTCAGGAGAAAGCGGGGGCGGAGGGGGGGGCTGAAGATGCAAGAGCAAGTGTGAATAAGTCATGGCTCCTGAAGAGAAGCAGAGGGACCTATTTGGTGCCCTGGCCTTGCGTCAGAGGAGGGCCGTGCTCTTCCTTGTAACAATAGGAAAGGAGCCGAGGAAGGGAGGTTTGTGGACCTGGCGGGAGAAAAAGGAGTTTCCGTTTGTGCGTTTCTCGTTTCCTTATGCACGATGAGGGAATGCTTCCACCAAAAGTGAGGAGGAAAAGGATGCAAGGTTTAGGACGAGCAGGAGATGTGAGGAGAGCAGACAAGTGAAATGGCCATTGACCAGAGTGGCAGAGCAGGCTTCTGGGAGGCTCCTGTGGGGACGTTGCCAGGCCGTGCTGAGGGCTCAGCTGGAGGGTGATAATAACAAATCGATGGTGAGGGCAGCTGCCCTGTGGCCCCTGCTCTGGGGGCGGCGGGGGAGAGCAGGGCTGTTCCACCAGGCAGCCCTCTGCAGTGCTTATAGAGTGGCCTCATCGACATTGGCCAATCTGCTGTAATGATGTATTAGGAAGCTCAGACGGCAGGGACTGTGTTAGTAGGAGAGGCCTGATCAGGCCAATCGGGAAAATCCACGTAGATCAGTGTCGGGCACGCTGAGGAGACGGAACCTTTCAGGCCCCCAATCTGGGTCCTGAGAGTTGGCTCCTGTTCTGAGACTCGGAATCGTGTGCCTTCCTTGCTTCAGCTTGAGAAACAGAAATGGAAGTTTCTTCCAATAATGGTCTTGCAGGTCAGAGCAAAGAATGATGAGTGAACATACCCATTCATTCATTCATTCAACCAGCATTTATGGAGCTTGGACTTATATTCCAGGTGCTGCCAAGGATTCCAGGGGGAGTAAGCCAGGCCTCCTGTTCCTACAGGGCCACCTGCCCAGAGAGGGAGAGAGACACCTAAGCCAGTCGTCACCAGCGCAAATACAGAAGGAACTGTAAGAGCGACAAGAACTTTGGGGAGCAAGTGACAAAGTCTGCAGGAGGCAGATGGGATGTTTGAGCTGGTGCATCATTAGGAGATGTAGGGATTTGCATAAGGCCCATCTTGGTGAAATGTCCTGAAACATATAAGGTCCCCATTTTTATATCTCTAGTTGCCTGCCCCTCTCACCACACACACATTCCGGTTTTCCTCACGTTGATATAACTCCCTGGAAATGAGACGAGCCTCTCAGCTTCTCTTCTGCTGCTGGAAGGAAGCTCCTCTGCAGAGGAGTTCCAGGGAACCCAGAGTTGTGAGGGCTGGACCCCAAGAAAGAGATTTTTGAGGAGTAAGAAATTATGTCAGAGTCCCTGAAGGAAGCGGGACTGGCCCCAGGAAATGCACACGATGAGACACGGCCTCTGGGGCCTCACTCTTAGGCCTCCATTTGAAAGTGGAAGTCCCCCCGGGCGTTGTCTTACGTCCTTCTCTCCTGGCCTTCGTACCTGCCCTCTCCTTTGGTGGAGATGAGGGATTGGAGTCAGGGAGACTGGAGCCAGTGGTTTTGATGCCTGTACAGACAGTCCTGCTTCCAGCATCCCTCAGCCCCGTGGACGACGGGCCAGGAGTCTGGCTTTCCCTCTGACCTAAGCAGCACCTTCTACCCCAGCAGGCTCTCTGCAAATCAGCCATCTACAGCCATGGCTCTGACAGCAGTGTGAGGAGCGGCCAGTGGCCTGCCGGAAGTTGCGTTGTGTACCCCCATCCTAACTCTCCATGATTTATTTTCCATAAACACCTCAGGTGAACAGAAGTGGGGGGGAAATCCAATGACTGGGGACTGGCATTTCACTTTGTGGAAACTGCCCAGGGAACGTTATTTTCTTCGTGTTGGCATCCCTCTGAGCACAGGCCAAGTCTCTGAAACAAGAGGTTGTCCACAGCTGGGCCATATCACCCTGAGTCTGGGCCTTCACAAGGTCCCATGAAGATCGTCCAGGCACAGATGTGAGCACAGATGAGAAGACGGGAAACAGTGGGGAACTTAGATTGAAACGCAAACTCTACCCAGACTAACACTTAGGTCTTAAGGAGGAAACTCCTAGGAGG
Source organism: Hipposideros armiger (assembly GCF_001890085.2). Lineage (NCBI taxonomy): Eukaryota > Metazoa > Chordata > Mammalia > Chiroptera > Hipposideridae > Hipposideros > Hipposideros armiger. The sequence continues at coordinate 325,280 of NW_017731379.1, forward strand.
CAGAGCTGGCCACAGCACCAAGGAGCGTGGTCTCTGCCCTGGCTTTGCTGTTTGTCACTCTGAGATTTAACCTCCCTGATCAAGACCTTCTAGAATTTGACTCCCGGCCGGCATCTTTTTTTTACTTGTTATTACCAAGAACTATAATCATAGCTGATTTAGTCCATTTGGGCTGCTGTAACAAAGTACCATAGGCTTGGTGGCTTATAAACAACAGAAATTTATTTCTCATGGTTCTGGAGGCTGGGAAGTCCATGATCCAGGTGCTGGCAGATTCGGTGACTGATAAGAACCCGCCTCCTGGTTCATAAACCGCCATCTTTTCCCTGTGTCCTCACATGGCAGGAGGGGGGCCAGAGCACTCGCTGGGGTCTCTTTTATAAGGGCACTAATTCCATGCATGAGAGCTCTGCCCTCGTGATCTAATCACCCCCCCAATGGCCTTCCCTCCAAATACCATCACATTGGGTGTTAGGATTTAACATGAATTTTGGGGGGACATGAATATTCAGTCTATAGCCATAGCGAAAACCAAGTATGACTGGCTTTATTTGCATGCTTGCTATGTTCTCGTCACATCCATGGTATTTTATATTGATTATCTAATTTGTTTATACTCGCCACTATTCTGAAAGGTAAGCATTATTGTCCTTACTTTACAAGTGAGAAAAATAACTCAATGTGATTAAGTAACTCTTAGCCCCTGAACATAGCAGAACTTGGTTTCAAAACCGTGTCTCTCTGGTTTGGAAGAATGGGTCCTTCAGGACAGACCCTAACCCACCTTCCTTTATTCGCTTTTTACAGTGACTTTAGGAAGAGTGGCTCACTGGTTATTCCCCTGACACCTCCTGGAGATTCCTTCCACGGCATTCTTGAAGTTAAGCCGAGTCTTTCTCCCGCCCTTTCACTTATCTGATTCTTAATTATCATCTTAATTATTACCTCAAGACAGGGTGCTGGGAAGACCTGCATCCAGCAGATTCAAGACAAGGAAGCAGCAAACAGGTGACCAGCTCAGTCCGATATAAAAGGCAGGACCATGGAAGCCTCCAAGGTCCATGCTAGGAGGTGGCAGGGAGAACCCAAGAGCGGGACATGGTGGGTGCCAACTCAGAGTCCAGAGACCAAGCCCAGGATTAGGAACCGGGGGAGCTGCCAAGGACTCGGAGACAGGCTTATGGGGCCCCTTTGCTGGGACAAACTGTTGGGCTGGGCCAGTCCATGTGGGGTTTCCGGAGAGTGCATGAGAGGGGACACTTTCTCAGCTGGCCCCATCGCATGCTGACTTGAAGGCACCACCTGACACCTAATACTACCGGTCAGCAAGGCCCATTTCAGGAAGTCAGCTCTAACCAAGCCACCAGAGAGATGCAGCCCCTTCCTCTGAGCGCTGAGCATCTGTTGTCTGCACCACACATTTAGCTCTTGGCAAACGCTGCACTGTGTGGTTAGTGTTTAGTCCCTGCCACTGTGATAAAAGGTCCTAGGGGGCAGGCGCCACCTCATTAGGGTTTATGTAGCCAGCATCTAGCCCAGAGCCTGGTCTAGAGCAAGAATTCCAATTACAGATGTTGATCAGCTCACTTCATCAGCTCCCCTAGGCCTCCATCTGACCCCGACTACAATCAGTGAAGCTGGTTTCTTCACCAGGACAGGCTAGGAATGAGTCAGCGGTTTATCAGCTAGCTCTGTGAATCCAGTTTTAGAATCGAGTTCTTGAATGGTAGCGTGCCTGTGCATCTGGCCCTCTGCTGCCTGTGGGTCCTCACCGGTAACCCCTCCCCATGGCTCCTGGATTCTGCCGTGGTGCCACCTGGATGTTGCTCATGCGCACTCCTGCCTTCGGCCTCTGCTCTACCTGCTCCCTCTGCACAGAATGCATTTCCCCCAGATATTGGCCTGGCTCACTTCCTCACCATTTTTAAGTCTTTGCTTAGCTATCACCCTGTCGATGAGACTTTCCTTGACCTTTCTATTACCCTATCTTCCGTTACACAGATACCTGTACTTCCTAGGCCTTTATAGTTCCCCATGGAACTCAGCCTTTATAACTTGCCACATACTTCACTGTCTCCCCCTACTAGGATGTAAAAATCCCAGCAGGGCAAGGATTTTGTGTCGGTTTTCCTTTCTGCTGCCTCTCTAGCACTCTCAGGGAAGGTACTCAGTCAATATCTGGTGAATGAATGAATATATAAGAATTACCTGGGGAACACAGATTTCTGGAGCCCACTACAGAGATTCTTATCCCCCAAATTAATTACCCAGCTGACATTCTCCACAACCCGCCCCTAATGCTCCTTCTTCTCCAAGGTAGACTCCATCCTTCCTCCTCCTCCTTATGCACTGAGTCCGGGGGAAGAGTAGTAAGCTGCCTGTTCTCTGTGCCACCTGCCAGGTTCTCTGTGCTCGCGGTGCTTGCTGTCCAGTGCAGTTGCTGCCTTCCAAGAATCCTTGGGTCAGCCTGCCATTGTGTGCAGTGCAGTTGGGAGGGGAGGGACTGCATTCTTTTCCTAGAGGCTGTCGTCTGTTTGCCCTCTGGTGTCCATTTCCGGGGCTGGCCAGGGAGCCAGATGCCCACAGGGCAGCAGTCCCTTGCCTGCAGTCCTTCAGAGGTGCGTAGGCCCCCTCAGCTCTCCAGTGACACTTCTCTGTAGAGCCCTTTGGCAGCTCAGCCAGGGGACACTAGAGCTGACGCCACTTGGAATTCCCAGCAGGTGGACAGGGTAGTCATGTTCTGGGATAGCTGGGCTAGAGGCGGGAGCACAGTGTGTGAGGTTGGCTCCCAAACCTCCTAAGCCAGCGAGCTTTTTAGTGAATTGCTTGAGGCCTCTTTTGGCTAGACCCGATGCCGTTGTTTGCATGATCCCTCCTTGTGAGTGTCTCTATGCCCTTGGGACACAGAGACATCTACCCTTTTCAGCAGTGTCTTTGGTGACTCTTTGGTGACTCCAGATGCTTTCTGCCATGTGGATCAGCTGTTCATTCTTATTAAGGGTCCTATAATTAGAGTACAAGACCTGCATGCAGCTCCTTGCTTAGATTTTGCCCAAAGAAGCCTCCAGGGACATTCAGACCCCTGCCTACCCCTCTCAAGTCTATTCATTTACTCCCAAGACAGAAAACAAGGAGTAACAAAGATCGATCTCCCCGGTTCACTTTTTCCCTGCATCCCTCCTTTCCCCCAGACTGAATGTCCGTGTTTGACAGGCAAGCTTAACCCTGGGGATTTAGCAGGTGGTGGCAGGGTGAGTTTTACTCAGGTGGAAATGTCTATAAGGCACATCAGCTTACATGGACGTTTTAATTTTTTATTATTAAGTGGGAGGGAGTTAATCATCTCTGTGTGTGCCATAAGTTCTGCTCCTGTGCCCTGACAACTTTCACTCACCTTTTAAGGTGAAGAGAAGTAAAAGAAAGAAAACCTGTTTCACATTTATATTAAACAAGCATTTTCCAGTTTTTAGACCCAGACTACTTCCTATGATTATGATCTAGGAAAAACGGGGGTCTCCCAAATGTCTGCAGGACTCTAGCTACACGAAGGAAGATATCAAAATATGTGCTCCATAAATTTTTTTGCCCTTCATGTTGCCATTTTTAGTCTGAAAAGGGTGCTAAAGATATGACAGGAGAGGAACTTTGAGTTCTAGTCAGTTAAGGGTTTTTTTACAAGAAGGGAGGTTTAAAAAAACACGCACACATACGGATATAACTTGTTGGGAGTTAAGATACTGCCATTCACAGCTATTTGCAGTTAAATTCCCTGCCCATACTTCACGGTGTCAAGAAGATAAGGCAGGCCTCTCTGACTTGGGCGCTGTGCGGTGGTGAGTTGAGTTGTTTGGGGAATTCACTGGGCACATGCAGAGTGCTGTTTGTCATCATCCGCGGAGGGCGGCTCAGCTCATGAGGTCAGAGACAGCCCAGCCAATAATCAAGGGTCAGAGACGCCGCCGCCCCGACCCCCACACACCCTCACGGGATAGAACACCCTGCCACTGTCCACTTTCTCCTTTCCCCACCCTCCTGGCACCCGCTCCATCCTCTCCCTCCCTCCCCTGGCCACTCCGCTATGCCTGCTCCTGTTGCCCCAGCTGTAGACGTTTTCCAGCTCCTGCGTTCAGTTATCAGTCACTGGAGATCTCAGCTGCAGTTGGGCTGGAGCGGACAAACCAGCCTTTCTTTATACCAACAGGGAATGCTTGAAATAACTAGACACACAACTCTGATTGATGCAGCCACAGCTTACACACCACACTTCAGACAGTCTGAAATGGCTGGAATTAATAGCCTATTATTAGATAGCATGTGGGGGGCTGGGGGTGGGGAGCCAGGAGTAGGAGAGACAAGAAAATACCTTTTTATGATCTTCTCATTTAAATCCATTTATTTGATTTTTGCAGGGTGTGACGTGACGGGGGCGGGGAGCATGCGTGATGTGTGGTGGTGATGGGGAGTTGTTCTTACCACCCTGGTGATGGGGAGTTGTGAGTCCCCTGGGGGGCCCCAGCCAGCTTGGCACCAACCCACCCACCACATTTTTTCTGTAAATGATGCAAATCCATGTGGTTGGGCAGAGACGGGTTCAAGAGACCCGGGGAGTCCAAACCTGAGGGAAGGAAGAGTGGGGATTGCTTGGTTCACTGGCTTTCATGCCAGGCTCTGCTAGCCAGCCAGCTGCAGAGGAGGGAAATGGAGTTTAAAACCCCTGGTAAGACATTTTTCCTTGGTCTGAACATTGTTTAAATTCCTGAAGTGGGTGATCCCTGTAATAAATACCTTGGACTTTGTAAGACAGATCTATTTATTCAAGTTTAAAGTTTGGATTTGATGGATATGCACTTGGGAATGCATGGGACTGGAGTGTTTGTTATATGTTGGAACCCATTCAACGAGCACAAGGAGTTAAGAGAGCTCCATTTATAGCAAAGCAGAATGTCTTTTTCTTTAACATCATGGTAAAAATCCTCTTCAAAAACATTTTTTTTCAATTACCATTAATATACAATATTATATTAATTTCAGGTGTACAACATAGTGATTGTACTTATGAAGTGATCACCCCGATAAGTCTAGTACCCACCTGACATCATACATAGTTATTACAATATTATTGACTGTATTTTCTATGGTTTCCATCCCTGTGACTTTTTTATAACTGGCAATGTGTACATCTTAATCCCTTCTCCCTGTTCCCCCTTCTCCCTCCTCCCCCCAATCTGGCAACCATCAATTTGTTTTCTGTATCTATGAGTTTGTTTCTGTTTTATTTGTTTGTTTTGTGGTTGGGATTCCACATCTAAGTGAAATCCTATGGTATTTGTCTTTCTCTGTCAAGGCAGACGTCTTAACTGTCCTTTGTGGTCATTTTGTCAAAGTCTGTGCTTCGTGCCATGTTTTGAACATTGCTGGCCCCGAAAGACATTAGATGACACGGATGAGAAGGAAGACTTTGGCCCACGGTGCCCAAAGCATGTTCTCGAGACTTGTGTGCAAATGAGGACTTGAACTAGGTCACCTGCCTTATATGTAGGAACATACTTCTCTGAGATGCTCGTAGGAGATCTCGGCAGAGTGCGGAGGCAGAGGAGAGAGCTGGAAAAATCTATGCACTTAAACTCCTTTCCTATAAGGTTACTGGCTCAGCTGTGAGTATATAGTATAGGAGAAAAGATTCAGCCTACCGTTTGAAATGTGGATTTTCTCAGGACGCAATGCCTCTTGCCTGGGTTTAGAACGCTTGATATTCCCCTAAATAATACCACCCCAACCCTACTACTTCTTGAGCAAAATAAGCAAGCCGGGTAACTCCAAGAAGACTAGATCCGGGTTTCCAGGAACTCAGGCCACCCTTGTCCTCTTTGAGCCCCCAGGTCAAATGCTCTCTGCTTGGTGAGTGACACGGTTATTCCAGAATGACTGGCAGAGGGAAGAGCCGACTGGGCACCATGGACCCCACTCAACAGTTTGGGTTGGTTTTCCCAAGGCAATCCTCATCAGCCACAGGTCTGGGCCAGAGCTCCATGACCTTGAGGAGCCTGATGGAGCCCACCTTCGAGGGGGCGTGGTCATGGGCCCCTGTGTGGGCTGCACTTCTGCTGCTGCTGCTGCTGCTGCTGCTTAGCCCAGCAGGAGGTCCCATCTTTTCATGATGGATATGTGTGAGGCAGAAAGCCATTGCACTTAGGTCTTGACTAGGCTTCTCAGAAGGAAGAGCCAAGAGTAAGCTGGCGATTCCTGGGCCATCAGCCCTGGAAAAGGAGATTACAAGGGGGTGTTTTTCATAATCCACCTACAATTAATTCCCCTCTTTTGGCTGGTGCTCAGGCCTCTGGTGGGTGACTCGAGCATTCTATCTGGACCTATTTGCTGTAATCAGAAACTGCCTCACAAGATAAAAGTCCAGTATAACATTCGTTTAAGAAAACACGTGCCTTTTATTGGCTGCAGTACATGATGTTTGCAACCACAGGATAAAAGATGTGAAACGATTATTTTCTACAGCGTGGGTGTTATTATTATTTTTTAACTGCACAAGCTCCTAATTTTACTATAGCTGCCAGCGCAGGTTTTGTTTTTGCTTTTGTTTTTAAGCCGCTGGAAATTTTTTTTTCAGTAGGTTATTAATATTTAAGTTACTCCCAAGGCGGTATTTTCCAGTTAGGTTCATGATTTAGTTGGGATTTCATTGTCACTTAAGGGAAGTCACAGTGGAATTGAGTATAAACACAGAACAACTATTAAACAAATTCTTATTTTCACATTTTCCTTGGGTGTCAATGTAACCAGCCCTTAGCATTCGCTGATAGCTGGCCTCTTGGGGATGGCAGGATGTCACTCACGGGTCCCCTGCAGGTCCCCACCCACTTTGTTGTAACAAAGTTAAAAGATCCAAAAAGGTTACAGGTATCTTTAAAGGAAAAAATGCAGACTTAGGTGAACTAGACCTGGAACAAATCCTGAGGAGACCCAGCAGTTTGCATATTTGGGCTGCGTCACGTATCGTGTGATGGTCAAGGGCACCCAGAGAACCAGCAGAACTTCTGTGAAAATTGAAAATAAAGTTATTATTTGGAGGACAATCATTTAAACATACAGTATAAACTGTACCACTGGATATATGAAGTTACCAATATAAACAATTGACAGCATAAGCTAATTTTGCTGGTGTGAAGACATTTTAGCTCCTGGATTCCTGACTCACATGCTAACCTAGATTCAGCTTTGAGGTTTGTCTGTTAATTCAGCAGTTGGTTATTAGGATAATCTGTAAGTTGCTTAAAATAATACTTAAGAAAGTGCTTAAAATTCTCTGGACATCTCCCACATCAGACTTGCCGAGGGTGGGGCTGGGGAACTATATATTTTTAAAACTGCACCTTAAAGGATGAGGAGGGTTTTTATCCTCAGAGTAGATGAGAAAGGCATCCCAGAGGGCCTGTGGTCTAGTTGAATGAAGGGCATGGGTTGAAGGAAGATGATGTGTTTCATTTGTTTGGTTTTGTGGGCAGAACTTCTCAGAGCCTTTTAGATGCTGATGAGCATTCTGAGTCATGATGGGGGGTGTAAGTTGGCATTTCCCAAAACTATGTGAACATGGGTTCATTGATCATAAGACGGATGTCCCTTAAAACATACTTTGGGAAACTCTAGGCTAAGGAAATGAGAAGACAAAATGGAGAGCCTCCCTGTGAACCCTTTCTGAGCTCTGAGGAGCACAGGGGAGTAGAAAGCAAACCCAAGCCCCCTTGTACCCCCTTAACCAGAAGCAACAGGACAGCCTTCGGCAGGTCACCCTTGCTCTCCGGATGCTGATGATGGAGGAGGCTTATGTGAAATGTTGCACTCAAGAGTCCTGACAACTTGAAGACGAGAACACGTTTTCCAAAGTGCCAGGGGAAAAGAAAAAACAGGCAAAAATTGAGATGTGAGCCGTTTGTAGGGACGGTAGAATGAGCTTTCGCTCTTCTGCCCCTAGACCAGCTTGGGGAAACACAGAGGCCTGAAAGAAGCTGAGTGTTAAGAAGGAAGGCCATCTGAGACTTAGATTTTCATCTGCTCTGCTTCTCAAAAGCTGTGTGACCTTGGGCAAGTCACTTAACCAGTCTCAATCTCAGTTGCTTCATCTGTAAAATTGAATTATTAATACCAGCCTACACGGAAATTCTCTGAGGAATAAATGGAATCACATTTGTAAGATACACAGTTCAGACTCCAGTGCTTAGTAGAGACTTACTAGACTGAATAAAATGTTCCTTTCTTCCTCCCCAATCTGGAGACGAAAGCAACTTTCCTTAACCTGCTTTCAATTCAAGAACATTCCTTGTGCTATCATATGAAAACCAGTAGACTGAGCTCATCTCATAGTTAGATGCCTGACCAGAGACGGTGTTCAATAAATAAACATTTTTGTGTGACTTAATAGTTACATATGTAGACAGAGTGAGAGAGAGAGAGAGAGAGAGAGAGAGAGAGAGAGAGAGAGAGAGAGAGAGAGAGAGAGAACACGATTCACAGAGTAAGAAGTGATTATTAATAAAGGACTCATGTAGTCTTCAATTCTTCTCATACATGGAGTGTTGGTGGGAACTTTTTTGGCCTCTCTTTCTATCCCTTATTTGACCTTCCCCAAGGGAGGAAGGGTGGCCCCTTAGATAGTTCATTGGACCACATTTTTCTAGGGGGCATGGTCACTTCCTGTTCTCTGGCCATGGAAGTAGAATACGCAGAGCTAACTTTAGAAGGACTGACATCTTTGTACTGCCTGCAACTGGGTGAGTGAGCTTGTCTCTGGTCCCCTTTACCCAGGCTTGTGATTGGCTAAGCGCATCAGTCTCCTCTGTCACCCCATGCATATCTCTTCATGGAACCCATGTAAGCAAACCCCATGAGTCAGGGTGAAAAGCTCGATCTGAGGCCCGGGCCTGCGCATGCAACTCAGCACTTAAAGAGAACTTTATTATAGAGATGACACTTTTGAAAATAGCCAGAGAAAAGTAGTTAGCATTTAATTTATGAAATGAAATCATAGGCTCTCCCTGTATATAGTGTTTTAGTTGGTAAAACAATTATACTGTTTTCAATCCTTATTAACTCTCCTACAGGCAACGTTTATTCATATCCCCCATGACAACATAATTAGTATTCTAAGGATATTTTTCACCAGCTGCTTATGTCTTCAAGTTAAAAGTCAACAGCTAAATATATAGCATGGCGAGAGCATAAACAGTGAAATTGATTTTAGTACTCAAAACGACTTGATTATCTATATTTATAGCTGTAATTAGAGAAAGGCTTAATGCCTTATATAATCGGTTCTTTATTGAAAGTTTCACGACAGAGGACTTGATGCTAATTTACCTTGTAGCATCAAGGAACTAGCACCAATTTCTAAGCCACACCATTGGCTTTAGCTTCTAGGTTCATTAAGTACAAAATATGCTGACCTATATTATATATAGTACGCTAAGAGCTCTCTATTGAGCAGCTCGCAGAGGAGTTTCTATTCCCATTTGCTAACATAACATGTGCCTTTGCCCAGAGCCTGGTTGGCTATTTTAGTCTAGGGAATGAGTGATGCTTTTGGTTATTATTAAAAAATAATGCGATTTTTGTATAATGTTGATAACGTATCTATAGCATAACATAGCAAAGGATTTTCATCTCTTCTACATAAATGTCTTCTTATCTAGAAAGTTTTTGAACCCGTTCCTACATCTTTTCAGTGTTCTTTTTGTATCCTGGTCTCTGAAATTAGAGGGTTTTTCTCAAAGTTAAAAAAAAAAAAAGGCAAATTCCCATAATTATAGTATAGCTACCGGTTATTGAGCACTGACTGGGTGCAAGACCCTTTACAGATTACTTTATATATATTATGTCACTTCATCTTTGCAACAACCTGATAAGGTAGGCACTATTATGTCTCTATTTCATAAATGATGAAATTGAGGCCAAGGGCAGGAAGTAAAGTGGCTTACCCAGGATGACACAGCCTTAGGTGGTACTCAGGCAGCCTGGCTCCTGAGAATGAATTTCTAACCTTCCATTGTTGCCACAGACTAGTTAAATGGATCTCCCAGTGCTCAGGCCATCGCCTGCTGTTTGCCCATGGTTTCCTCTCTCTTCTTAGAACCAACAAACAAACATTATATATGTATGTGTCACGTGTGTGTGTGTGTATACACACACATGTATTTACATGCATACATATGTACTACATGGAAAAACATAAACAGTAACTTTGATTTGGGTATTCAAAACCACCTCACTATGTATATTTGTAGCTATAATTACTTAGGGGATACACACATACCCCTTTGTGCTTCAATGTCATTTTAGAAAATTTTCAAACATTTTCATATAAAGTGTAGTTCTCATAATCTCATTTGATCCTTAGATCAGCCCTGAGAGGCTGGCAGATCCTATGTTCTTTGTCTCAGGCTAGCAGTGAAATGATTTATCCCAGGCTAGTTTACTACTAGTAGCAGAGCTTAAACCAGACCCGTTCCCACGGTTACTCCGTAATCTCAAAGTGCTGTGCTGCCTTCCATGGGCCGCCAGGCAAACAATGGCTTTCTGGGCTGTGTACCATTTATCACATGGAAATAAAAGAACAATCTTCAGGTAGGAAATGTAACATGAATCTCAGGTACAGCGGTTGGCAGAGTTTTCTTGCGAATTTGCCCTCCTTTGAGGCATCAGCCATCTTCATTTTCCTCGGTCTCGTCCATGTTGTGAGCTGTCTCTTTTGCACCCCCTTGGGACCTGACCAAAACTGGAATCCCAGTTGTCATCCCAGTGTGTTAGATGGTACACACATTTGATGTGATTATCCCCTAGTAGATCGTGAGTTCACCTCTGCAATCCAGTTTTCACCACAGAGCCTGGCATTAGAAAGTGCTCAAATATTTACCCATTCATTTATTTGTTCTACATAAATGTTTGCTGAATTTGCCGTTGGCAATTGAAAAAAGATACGGAGAAAGAAAAAAGGGAAACCATTGAGAGACGTAAATCCCAGTTTTAATTATTCTGCCATAGGACAGGATCTCCATAGCCTTCCCAACCCCCCTGCCCCAAATACCAACTTTGGAAAAATTCCTAGGAGTTCCACCTTCCAAGAACAGGCCAGGGCAGGGCTGGTAGTCCCAGAAATGGCCTACAAAGAAGTTCTTTGGGGACTTAATGTGCCCTCCAGGACAGTGGAATCTATAAAACTCGTAGGAGGGAATTCTAGGGAGGAGACCAGCGTGGCAAAGCCGACTGCTTCCTCCCACCACAGAGTTAAAAAACAATGTCCAGCCTTTAGGTTATGGGAAAGAGAATGGTGAAATCATGGCCTGTCTGGCACAAGTTGCAGACTATTAAGTCGTTTGGGAAATGTGGACTTGTACCAATCTACAAGATTGGCCATGGCCATTTTAATATGTTTTTGAAAATCAGCGAGTGCTTAAAAACTTGTAGTAAAAGGCCTAATAAACTAAATTAGACCAGGACTCTGCCAGAATTGTATTTACCTCTTGAAGTGGAGGGTTAGGAAACCACATTAAAAATTAAAGTGAAAAAAAAAAAAGAGAGCGAGAGAGAGAAAGAGAAGAAAGAGCAATAGATCGGTGTGTTTAGGGAATTGTTTGGTTAAAAGAATTAACTGTCCACTCTCCAAAGCAGCTCATTTGCAAAGTGACAGGTGAGTGGTTTCGATGACACACAGTTCTCATGACGGATGCCACCCACCATCCCCCTTTTGTGCTTTTGTTTTGCTTTATGAGTCTTATTTGTTTTTACAAGGGTACCTTTGGAGGGAGAGGAGTGTGTAGTTACTGTAGCCAGAAGAAGAATAAATGCTTTGTGCATTGTGCATACCCACGTAGTATACTGAACAAGTACTAATAAGAATAAAATTATTGGAACAAATAAAATCACATATGCTTTTTAGTCACCTGGGAGAGAGGCTGTGCCAGCCTTTCGGAGCATATAAAAGTCATAATTCTTCACATCTGAATAGCATTATAGAATTTATAAAGCCCTTTCACATGTATTATACGTTTGATCCTCAACAACCTGGTGAGTCAGGAATGATCTGTGTTCTTATCCCATTTTATAGTTCAGGAGAGGTTAAGTGGTTTGTCCAAACTGGGGAGCTACTAGGAGTCAGCCAGCGCTTCCAGCAGTGTTCTGGCTCCAGGGCATTTCGCTTTGTCCACTGTAACGCGGGAGCAGTGGTAGGAATTGGAGCAGAGATCTCGAAGGCCGCTTTATAGAGAATTGAACTTATCGCCTGGTTTCCTAGACATACGCCAGGAGGGAAGCACAGAACTAAGGTCTCATACAATCTCGTTCTGACACAGCATAACTGTGTGTCCCCTTAAGTCACACATGCACCCTGAGGAACTAATATGCGGTGTTCTGCTTCCTGAAGGTGTCATCAAAGGTCACACAAAACTGATGTAAGGGATTGTGCCTTTTGATGCTTTCTAAGAACTCACTGGCTTTCAGACCACTTTTTCTGCCCGTATTAATGAGGAGCCTGGCGTATTAGTTTCCCATTGACGCTGTCACAAATACCCAAACTTGGTGACTTAAAACAAATGAATTCCAGTACTAGAGGTCAGAAGTCTAAAATCCAGCAGTCAGCAGGGCTGCATTCCTTGTGGCCTGCCCTCGTCAGCTTCTAGAAGCACCTGCATTCCTTGGCTTGTGGCCGCTTCCTTGCATCACTCCAGTCTGTTGCTTCCGTTATCACACCTCCTACCATATCCTCCTGCCTCCCTCTTAGGAGGATCCTTGTGATTACATTGTGCCCACCTGCGTAACCCAGCATGACCTGGCCATTTCACAGCCCTTAACCTAATCACATCTGCCAAGCCCCTTTTACCTTGGAAGGTAACTTAGTCCCCAGTTCCAGGGACCCAAGCCTGGATATCTTTGGGGAGCCGTTATTCAGCCTTCCACAGCTGGGATGAACAGAACTTGAGACTGAATTTGTAACGTCTGCTCTCATTCCCAAATGGAATGCTAAAGCTCGGCAGGGTACACTCACCATCCTTCCGCTCTTTCCCATTGTCCACCTCTGTCCTCTAATCATGAGCATCATGCAGACAGCTGAAGACATTCCATAATGAGAGAGGGGGCAGAGGTTAGAAGCAGGTACACGAGGTGCATCTCTTAGCCTCTATTTTTGTACAAGAAAGAAAAATCAACACGTTTTGAGCAGCTTCCCCTGAGAGTGCAAATGTCCCTTTGGCCTTCAAACTGCCGTCTAGCTTGGTGTCTTCCTTGGCTCTCCCAGGAAGCTGGGTGCCTTCTTCAGCGCCCCCATGCACTTTGCACACAACACAAATAGAATACTCATCCCTTTGAGTGTTAAACACCGACTTGCAATGTGGAAATCACGTTTTTCTCCATCTCTAGATTCTGTGCTCCTTAGAGGATGTCGGTTGTTCATCTCGGTACATTTAAGGTTCTACGTAGCTCCTGCACGTGAGCCCTTGATACGTGTTTGTGGCGTGAGTGTGTTTTGGAGGATGCTATTTTGCATATTCATGATACCAGGGGAAGATTCAATTCCTCCTGCCTCCCCTTTCTTGGCGTCCATCTCTGATTTCCTCAGTGGTGTCATTATCTACAACCCTTTGCCTCCTGTCAAACCCCCAATCTTTGCATAGACAACTGACCTTGTATGAAAACCCAGGACCCAGAAGGAAGCGGATGCATCGACGTTAAAGCAGAAAGGATGATCTTGAGCCTGTTTCCTTCCCTCCATTCAATAGACTGTCCAGTCTGTGACAGCAGCCAGACTCAGAATGACGCACTCAGCATCTTATTCTCTTTGCTCTATGACTGCATATAGCTTTTCAGCTTCCATTCAATAGCAGGGTATATATCTCTACTGATGGATGTTTCCATGCATGTCTTACTTAAATAAAGAAAAGGGAAAACATGTTCAGAGGTTGCCTATAAATAGTATATAAATGCATCACATTTTTAATTGTTCCTACCCCGATATTCTAACACTACCTCTTACTAAAATAGAAGTGGATACTTAACAAGAAAAAGGTGGTATTGAGTCGGGGACCCAAAATTTGTGATGACAACTCCATTTGGGGGACATGTTAATGTAAAGAATGATTATTTCCTCCAGATGCTCAGTCAAGGAATTGTTCTAGGCAGTCAAGTGTGCGACCTTAAAGCTTAATCAAAGTCACATCCAGTTGGACTAGATCAAGTGCCTTTCAGTTCGGAGGTGGGGAGCCCTGGGGCCCTTTTCCACTTTGAGCCATTGTTGCTGCCCTGGTGCCTGACAGAATATTAACTACTTTGGGAAGAAGCTGTGGCCAATCAGCAGGGCCACGCACATTGTATCACACAAATTCCTCTTTCTCACCTGACGCTTTGAAATTGTCCTGGGAGCAGGTCAACGTGTGGCTTGATTAGAATTGTGTCGGTAGAAGTGATGCAAGCGGTCGGCCAGCATTCTTCCTTCACTGGCACAACTTTACTGCTGGGTATTTCCTAGTACTCCATAAAAAACACTTATGTGTGTTTGTTCAAATGAAAGAAGATTTGTCTCCCAGGAAAACCATTTAAACATGCAGAGACTACAATCTCGTTTTTTGACTCTTAGGTTTCATTTTATGACAGATCATGCTGTTTCGTACAGCATATCTATATTAAAAAGCATGAACAAGTCTGCCTTGTTCTGTCCCATTCCTGTCCCTCTCTAATGTGCATTTATGAAAACACAGACATATCTGATTCCACACACACTGTACAATATTTTATCGATTACAGCGAAACTTAGTTATATCGTATTTCCAGAGACTGAGAAAAGAAAACATAGAAAGTGGGAAACACTGAATTTGATTATACTAGGCATGGAGTTTAAAAGACCTGAATTGTGGGGAGGTCTTGTATGCAGGGATAATAAAAATCGGTTTTACTCAAAAAACTACCCTTTTACAAACCATCTGACAGAGATATCCCCAGCATATTCCTTTGTGTCTAGACACACAGTACACAGCAAATTCCTAGGAAGGCTACTGTTAATTTCCATACCCTCCTGCTCTCTTTCCCTACTGCCGAGTTTCAGTTAGACTCCTGAAATCTCTGGTCCCCATTAGTCCAATGGTGGGTCTTCTAACTTGCCTGCAGGCATTCCTTCCTCTGCAATCAGCAAACACTACAAAGAACAATCTACATTAAAAACCTCCAAAGTCTTCTGATTGGATGTGTTTACATGGCTCAAAGTCCTTTAAACCACGGGGAAAATAATTTAAGCCTAAAGATCAGTTAAATATTAGCCCTTAGTTTCTTCTGTTTGGTTTAATTTTCACATGCAATTATCTCTTTAATGCATCTGGAAATGAGTATTTTCTATTAGTATTTCATTTCCTATGAGAGGAAAACAAAATTCTTTTTCCAAGTAGACACCAACTCTCTAGCACCTTCTCTTGAGTGATCCTGTTGCTCTTCCCCTATGATCTGTGGGGGTTTTTTTCACGTGGTGCGAGTAGGTATTTTAGACACTAGGGTCTGTTTCTGGGAGCTCAGCTCCTTTCTGATGTCTTCTCTGCTATTCCTTCCCAAAGGCAACCGTGATAGAAGGAATGTAGCTTTGGGGATGTTTTAATGTCAGGGAGGTTTAGCTACCCCCTTTGTTAATACTTGCTCTTAAATTTCTTTAGCTGTTCTTATTAGTTTCTTTTTCCTGGTAAATGTTTAACTGTTAGCATTGTTTTTGAAGTTTATATATTATATATATATATATATATATATATATATATATATATATATATATCCTACAGAGATCTTGGTTATAGTTTCATTAATCCTAAAAATAAAATTTGAGAAAACTTACACCTTTATACTATTTGGTCTTCTCATGTAGGAATATGGCATGAATCCCCATCTTTTCATCTTCTTTTATGTCTCTGATAGTGTTAAAGTTGTTTTTTATGTAAGTCCAGCACATTTCATGGTTTTGTAGTTTATTTGTAGTTGCTTCACTTTTTTGATGGGATGCCAAATGCAGTCTTTTCCCATCATGTTTTCTAGCTGGTTATTGCAGTTACAGAAGAAGGCTACTGACTTTCATGTTTATTTCATACTTAATGATCTTATTGAACGCTCACCGATTCCAATCTTTTTTGGCTGATTCTCATGGATTTTTTTTTTTTAAGAAGATAGTTCCTGAAAATCGTGATCATTTTCTCTTTTCCAATAGGCAAAGTTCATGCTCCTCATTTCTATTCTAGTTCTCATTACTTTGGCTTGAACTTCTAGGACAATGTGAAATCGCAAAGTCAGTTTTGATCCCCCCAACTTTGATGCACCTCTCTCCCCACTCCTACCACCAGTATCCTCACTTTGCCTGGCATTTTTACTCAACTCTCCTTAATGAATTCCAGCATCTCTTGATGTCTTGGTAACGTGCCCACATTGACCTCATGGAACTTCATCTATTAGTCAGCCTAGCTATACCAGCCAGGATGGCCAAATAAAATACAGGACACCCGGCTAAATTTGAATTGTAGATAAACAGAAAATATACTTTTAGTGTAAGTATGTCCGAGGGACTATTTGGGACTCACATATTATTTTTTAAAAAATTACTCATTGTTTATCTGAAATTCAGATTTAACTAGGTATCCTGTATTTTTATTTGGTAAAACTGGCAACCCTAGCGCCAGTTCCAATTGCGGAACCAGTTAAGCCAAGTTCACCTCTGTGATCCTACAGCTCTATGCACATATGTTCCTCAATATTCTTCTAGGTGTTCACACGGTACTTCATATCCCCAGAACTTAGCAATGGCTGACATATTCTTGGCATTTAATGTATGTTTCTTAAATGAATTAAAAAAAAACTTTATTGGGGAATAATGTGTTTTTTGGGGGGAACAATGTGTTTTTTCCAGGACCCATCAGCTCCAAGTCAAGTTTTTGTCCTTCAGTCTTACTTGTGGAGGGCGTAGCTGAGCTCCAAGTACAGTCTCCATTTTCAGTCTAGTTGCAGGGGTCACAACCCACCATCCCATGCGGGAATTGAACTGGCAACGTTGTTAAGAGCATGTGCTCTAACCAACTGAGCCATCTGGCTGCCCACCGGCAGCTGAGTAGCAGCTCAGCTTAAGTCGTTGTCTTCAATTTAGTTGCGGAAGGCACAGCTCAATGGACCATGTGGGAATCGAACCGGCAACCGTGTTGCTCAGAGCCACCCAGCCACCCCTTTAAGTGAATTTTTAAAAGGAATGAATTATGGCTGGCATATCATCAAATACTGATTGAGCATCCCTGTAACACATGAACTGCAAAAAGTTTTAATTTAAATGAAGAAACAAACAGATATGTGGTTCTACTCAGTGCTAAAGCATCCAGAGAATAGAGGAGATTATAGCTACTTTTCCAGATTTTCAGCACTGGAATTTTTTTAAATCTATAAGATAAGTAAATACATCACTTTACTTCTGTTATTAAAAAGAGCCAGAAGCACTGGCATGGAGTCAGGAGACCCTGGATCTAATTATGACTCTAACCACAAATGGGCCATTTTCTCAGGGGCAAGTCACTTTACTTTTCTGGGCCTCAATTTCTTCATCTGTAAAATGAGACAGTTCGAATAGAAGTGGTTGTCAGACATTTTTACTGGTGAAGTCATTTAAAATGAAATATTACACAAAACCCCAATATCTAATGTACATAAAGGTAAGAGCTCTTCTGGTTAAAGATAGAGCAGGTCCAGCATCCCCCAGTTCGATTCCTCCTTGCCCAGCTGAGTGGCCCCTTAAGGAACTCTAGAAAACACTGAACACCATTCAGTTAGACAGACTTCAAGGCCAATGTCCCATCCTGCTTTAACATTACATAAACATGTTACTGTAGCATAGTATCCAGGTACAGATTACCTGGGAATGGATAGGTACACACATATAGAAAGTACCATTGCAAGTAACTAATGCTTGATTTCCACATTCCTCTTGGATGAAAAGGAAGGAAAATTGCTAATCTGAAACCATCTCAATCTTCTTTAGCTACAGTTTCATCTAATGAGGATAGATAGTGGAATTCCAGAATCATGAGAAGATTCTGAAGCATTACCAAACAGATTAACCTCTCTTATATGTGCTACACTTCTTGCATCTCTCCATGGTAGCCCCAGTGTGGGGGATGGACCACTACAGTCCCCCTCTAACGGGCTTACCTCTCCATCCATCCTGGGGCCCCCACAACCCAATTTCTCTCCTCCTCAAAGTAACCCTTCCTAAATGCACACCGGGTCATATCACACACATCACAGACTTCCCACCACTACTGTTGCCTAAATGTCTTCGACAGCTTCCCCTTGCTCTTAGGATAGAGTAGACAGCCTTCTGTGAAACCTACCACTTCCCATGTGCCAGCACTTTCTCTGCTCCTCGAACCCACATTCTTCCTCCCACCATCAGGCCTTTACACGTGCTGTTCCTCTACCTAGAAAACTTGGCCTTTCCTCTTTTTCTAGTCAACACCTGCGCATCCTTCAGATCTCTGCTTTCTCAGCTCTAAGGAGACCACCCTATCATAAGCTGTCATAGGCTTCCATGACCTCCTCTTCATCTCTCACCATCACCTCAAACCCACATCTGTGTGCGTGATTATTGGATCAGTGTCTGCCTTCGCTACCAAACTGGAAACTCCCATGAAAGGTCCCTGACCGAGACAGTGCCAGACATAGGATACACTTTCAAAAACTGTTTGTTGATTAGGTTACTAAGCTAGGAAAACATATTCGCACTGTTTACAAAGATTTGCCACAAGAGGTAGGAATTAATGAGTGCTCTGGTTAATCAAAAGTAACTTGTGGAAAACAAAACTTTAGCTAGCCAGAATATTTAATTCTCTATTCATCTCTGTGACTTAATGTTTTATTCATATCAGCCAGGAGTGGGGGGGGGTGGCGATATGGACTACTCGAGGATTTTTAACACAGAGAATTTAACAGAGGGAATTGTTTTCACAGGGATAAAACTGCTGAACTAGAACTAATCACATGACCTCCTTCATCCACAAAGGAGCCAGGAAGACAGCCCTCCACGAGCTTAAAAGGTGGAGAGTGAGAAATTTTTGGCAAAGAGCATGAGTGAGTCCTGGGGGGCACAATAAAAGTTGGATATTGGTTTAGAATACAAGGCAGGCACAATCTAGCCAGAGATATCCATTTTTTTAAATAAAAGTCTATAACTAGCAAAGGAATCTGGTAGTGAGATAGAAATCGGGAAGGAGAAGGGCAAGAAATGGGGGAGCTTTTCGACTGCCTGATTGGTTCTCTGAAATGATACCCACGTTGTCCCTCTTGGAAAACCAGACACTGTTTATGATCATATATAACTTATTGGAAACCACTGCCATGACGTACACACGTCAAAGCCAATATCCAACACTCCCTGTGAGCTTTGCCCCTTTCTCTCATCCCTACCCACCATCCCAGCACCACTTGTTTGGACAATTTAATATTACACCCTTCCTGGCTCCATCCTCCTGGACCAAGACATCCTTGGCTGCAGAAGGAGGCTCTCACAAACCACTGTATTTTTATGGCTGAATAAAGAGTTTATTTCTCCAAGGTACAAAGGGGTGACTACCCGGAAACTTGTCCCCAAAAGCACTCTTCAGATCAAAGACCTTAGCTGAACTACTGAAATGTTAATTGGCCAAGTACCATTGTCAAAAATTAGTTTCTGTGTGAACTAATTAAAACAAGATAATTGGGAGATGTCAGCACTTCTAAATATTTATACCAGTGAATGCAAATATTTATTTACATATCATCTGTTTGCAAGTTTTATCACTTCTGCTTTCTGCAGAGCTGCTCATAAACCATTAGTTCACTGTTCTTGATGCTTAAATTAAAACCTAAACTTATTCTAGCCAACTGACAGAAAGCTAAAATATTTTTGTTCAAATTCATTTGACAATGTGTATTTTTGACAACGTGTTTATAGTCTTCATTTTCAGTGAAAGTGATACTGCAGCCATCCTTTCAAAGGGAGATGTCTGATTTTTTTTCATAGCCGATTCATTCTGTTTTCCCATGTGGTATTCATTAAAGCAATTCCCAACTTTGTAGATTTTCATTTTACCTATAGAGTGTTAAAACTTTCTTTCACACTTCTGCAATTGGTTAGCAATATCAGCTCAGCTTGGCTTGACATCTTTTTTATGACTGTACATCAAATCTGTGCTATTCTTGAAATATCAAGAAATTTCAGTCTCTTGGTTAATAACTCCTCCCCTATTGGAGGAGTAACCCTCCTCTCCTCTTCGTAATTTCTCTCTCCAGTCATAAGTTTCTCAACCGCCTCAAAGCACATCTCCACCCACACCATTACCATTTCCAAATTTGTTCACCTATCTTCTTTTTCCTGTCTTTCAGAAATAAGTGTCCCCATGACTTTCGAAAGCTAACACTTGCATTAAGATTCTTGAAATTGATAAAGTTTATTATTCCTGTTTTATATGACACTCAAGTTAACGAAAAACTTTGAAGAAAACTCCCACTACTTGAAAATAGCCTCAGTGCGATGGATGTTTTAATGCATTCCCATCTACAGTTTTATCTGTGAAGAGTATTTTATTTGCTTTTATGTTTTCATGTAATTACAATACTACATATTCAATTTTATTGTTTTATTTTAACTTACAATTATACCATAAGCATTTCCTCCATGTAATTACAACCCTTCATAAAGTTTATTTTTTAATGGTTGCATGATCGTCCCTTAGGTAGTCGTGTCATTGTTTAGTTGAACTGTCTCTTGCTGGATTTGAGAAGCATAGTATGGAGTTTGGTGCCTGACTCTGATTACTCAATCCCTCTTCCTCCTGATAGAAAATATGCACAGAGAGCAATAAAGAGGCAGATGGGATGCAAAGTACTAGACACACATTGTGGTTATCCGCCATGGATCATAGCAGAACGCTAACTGTTATCTGGGGAGAAGAGTTGACAGAAAAAAATGGAGAAAAAAAAATGTTCTTGGTTTCTGCTTTGTAAGAATGCCTATCTAGAACCCATGACCTGGGAGCATAAAGAGTTGAATGTAGAAATTTTGTGCTGAGAGATGCAAAGGAATTCATTGTAACCTTGGGCTTCCAGTACCCTTCAGGGCGAGGAGAGGGAAGTGACTCTGCCCGTTCACCCTGCTCCCTCTCAGGGGCTGGCATTTGAGACAATCCTGTACTTGCAAAATTAAGAAATTTCAATGGTGGTCCTCATCGTCAGGCCTTCTTGTGGCTCAGTGTTAGGCTACGTATTTTAATCCTTTTCTTTTCCATTCCAGGTTTGAGCCTGCCACTTTGCCCCACTTCCCAATGCCGAATGCTGGGTGGGCTCTTTACAGTGATCAGCTTCCTCTCCCACTGGGAGCAGGGTGTTCAAGAGGGAGAGGCATGTGTCTAGGCAAGGTTCACACTCGTGCCTTCCCCAGAGTCTCACTGTCTCACTCTACGTGTTGTATCTCGCCATCTGTCATAAGATCACAGGAGGCAGCGTCTCCTGTTTTTGCTTCCTACAGTGGAATTCTGCAGACCAGTGGTTCTCTAAATATGGAGGCACCAGCACAACTCCCAGGAGCCTGTTAGAAATGTAGACTCCCAAGCTTCACCCAGATGTATTATGTCAGAAACTCTGGGGGTGAGACCCAGAAATCCAGCTGATTCTAATGCATGTGGGTTTGAGAACTCCTGCTGTCCATTTATCTCTGAATGATGTAGCTCTTTACTTGCATATTTACCTAAATAGACCAAAGCTCTTGATGACCCAGCTGCAGCTTGCATGCTCATGTAGGAAGTAGTGCATCCTTTACCACGTGTTCTTCCCCCCAACTTGCCTTTCCTTGATTTTTAACTCTCCCGATCTTGAGAATTTTGCTAAGAGTATTTCATTGGTACCAAGAACAGTCATCTCTGCCACCTTCATCCCTATTGCAGTGACAATTGACTCGAGTGTTGCCTTCGCCTCTCACATTCCCCATTCTTTTCAAGCAAATTCAGCTGTTTTCAAAAGTATAATATGCTTCCTGACTTGGCTCCTCACCTTTTATACGTATGTGGGTGCTAATACCCTCAGCTGGATCCCAGCACCTTCCCTGCTTTCTCTTACTCTGTGCTTTCAGCTCCATTAATTTGTTTTCTTCACGATATTATTCCAGGTTTGGTCCTTGGAGATCCTCCTTAATAAGAGATGTGAAGTCAGCGATTTCAGGAGCTGCCAAAATATCCATAGCTGAAACAAATCTTGTCCCTGTCTTGTTCTCCAAGTTGGATAATTCCAGCCCTCAGCCCAACATCTGACTCCATCTGGATTCAAATGTTGTAGCCCAGCCTGGCTCTCTTGAAGGCAGTTTCTCCACCTCAGCACTATGGACATTTTGGACTGGATACTTCCGTGTTGTGGGGGCTGTCCTGTGCATTGTAGGACGTTTAGCAGCCAGTAGCTCTCCCTCCCCAAATCATGATAGTAAAAAAATGTCTCCAGACATTGCCAGATGTTCCCATGGGCGTTGGGGTGCAATTCACTTAAGACTGGCTAGGGCATTCTTCCCCGAACCGTTTGTTCAAGGACGACAAACACAGACCATTCCTCAGGCATTCCCCTGAGCCTGTTTCATTGCTGTATTAACTGTGTTTTCTTGGCACTAGTGACATACTCCCTGAAGGATTCCACCCCAACCTTCCTAGAAGTCCCTTATGGTCCTATCCAGATGTCATCCAGTATGGCTCTCCCATCCCTCCATTCAGCAATTTCCTACTAGCCCCTCACATTTGGGTATGCTCTGGGGCATTAGTCCCCTTCGTTTTGTTTCTTTCATTTTCTTGTTGGATTTTTAAAGCCTCAGCCATGCCGCTTTTCAAACCCCAGCTTTAAGAGCGTTTAAAATGTTTTATGTTCATGTCTGTGCAACCTAGCCTCGAAAACCTCAGCATTTCTCCTAAAGAAATAACTCCTTTCCTTCCACTCAGTCATAGCGTCTTCCTTCATTTTTCTT
Source organism: Hipposideros armiger (assembly GCF_001890085.2). NCBI lineage: Eukaryota > Metazoa > Chordata > Mammalia > Chiroptera > Hipposideridae > Hipposideros > Hipposideros armiger. The sequence continues at coordinate 348,309 of NW_017731379.1, forward strand.
TCATTTCCAAGAGCTCACATTCTAAATGCAAGATCTAAGGCTGTGTCTGTAACCAACTCCATTCTTCCTTAACTGGCTAGGCACGTCTGTCCCAGAAACAGGTAGTTCAAGGAAACAGCCCTTTAAATACACTTCCTCACTAAATGCCTGGAGATAATGAACCCACCCCCCTTTCACCATTATCTGGGTCAGGGTTCCTTAAATCCATAGCATCACTAGATATGGATTCAAGAAGTCATATCTTACTGAAGAAATAAGCTTTATGAAAAAGAGCCAATTGGAAACCATTGGCAGGGAGCCCCAGGAACCTCTGGGCAAGCTGTGGGAGTCAGGAAGCTAGTCCTTCCACAGGCCCCCTCCCCCACCCCGGGTTCTGTGTAATTCTGAACAAGATAAAAGGATCCCAAGTTGGAATCGGCTAAGCTAGTGTTCCCAGTGCCTAGCATTAAACCTGACGGCCAAAACCACTCACTCTTGTTCGCTCTACTCTGGATGGAATCTAGCTGGATCTTTTTTTTTCCTACTTAAAGTCCAAATTATCCAATATTGAACTTTGCAGCACATTTACTGCAAGCCAATGCCACCGAAGCAAGTCAGAAACAAAAGCTGGCCTTGCCCATTCATGCCAAAGCCAGGCACCCTAGCTGTACCAAGATCTAAGGTCTCGCACCTAAGTGTTGGCTCTCCAGATGTTTCTATTTAATCTTAAGGTTTCTAGATAGTGCTCAACCTTGTGGGGGATCAGGATTCTAACCCTTTACCCCTCTTCTTCACTAAATGGGTATCAAGGTGTCAACTCGATGGATAGCTGGGGGGTATCCAATGAACCCAAAATTCAGGGCAACTGGGAACTTCGCTGGAGAAGCCAAGCCAGAGCTTTCCACTACCCTCCTCTGAGCTGAAGAGACCGGAGCCTGGTGTCAGACTCGCGTGACTCACCTGCCCAGTCACAACCAGACACAGGAGAGCAGACACCGGACTCGCAACATTAACGTAAGAACCCAGAACTCTGTGTGCCCAAGAGCAGTGGCCTGAACCAGGAAACTTCCCTACCGTGGAAACATGGCCCAGTGGTTTCTGCCTTCCCACAGTCTAGGAAGCCAGCCTCTTCCTGGATGGGGAGAAAGTAAGGGCGTGAAGAGAGAAGCCAGACCTGCTTACTGCAATATCTGTCACTCATAGATAGGGGTGTAGATGCCTCCTCCTCCTCCAGGACAATACGGGGACACAGAAGAGACATTTCTCCTTCTCCATGTGGACTATCTACACCTTTCTCCTGTTGCACGAAAGCTTTACTATGTGCCAGGTGCTATGTTAAGTGCTTCCCATATGGGAACACATTTAATCTTTCCAAAAATTCTAGAGGAAGCTAATATGACCCCCAGTTTACAGAAGAGGAAATTGAGGCTGAAGTAAATAATTTAGGAGTTGAACCCAGGTAATTCATCTCACCCTTTTCTTACTCAAAGGCTTTCTTTTATGTCCTCAAACAACACATGCGCTTCCTTACCTCAGGACCTTTGTACAAGCCATGGCTTCTGCCTACAGCGACCTTCCCTCTCCCCTTCCGTGAGCTGCTCCATCCCCGCTTTCAGCTTTCAGCTTAAATAGCGCTCCCTGGCAGACAGCCCTAATCTGGTACCCCCACTCCGGTACCCTGGATAAAATCAATACCCTCTGTTTTTGTGGACAGGACTCATCACAGCTTCTACAGTTTCAGTTTTTTTATGCATAGAAAAAACACTGGGGGATGGTTAAAATTCAGCGATGTCTTTGAGTGATAGAACTGTGTTCTTTTTGTTTGGTTGCTTGGTTAATTTGTTATTATTTGTTTGGTTTTGCTTTTTATATTTCCCAAGCTGCGCAGCGATTAGAATATGCATCTTGTAAGTGGAGGAGTTCCAGGTAATAATGCAGTTTGAAGTATGCCGGTGACTGACCGGAGCAAATGGAAATAAAGATCAGTGGCCTGCGGCCGTCATTGAACTGCAAAGTCAGGGAGCCAAATCAGCCATTGAGGCAAAAAGACGGGAGGGAAGGGGAATGCTGGGGCCACAAGCTGCAGCCAGAAGGGAGGCAGAAGCGAGCCATGGAGAACAGCAGACAATAAAGGGCAGGACAGGGAAAACGGGATGCAAGCAAGTATGTGGGCCAAAGCTACAGAGCAAACGGTCTGAAAGGGCCCAAGGGCAGGTAGACCCCGCCCCTTTAGGCAGTTCTTTTTTGGAAGTAGGAACAATAGTGGCCCCCGCTGGCTGGCGAGGACTGTCCAGCTGGGAAGGCCTAGTTTCCATTCAGGTGAGGAGAGGGACTGAGAAGGTGAAGCAGAGAGGTGAGCTCTCTCCCCTTAGAACAGGGGTCCAGAAATCACAATGAAACAAAGACAAGGAGGCTGGAAGGGCATGGACCCAAGAAGGAGGGACCTGACAGACAGGAGAGAAGGGACTCAGGACAGCTCCAGTATGGGTTTCCACGTGGCCCAGGAGGCATGAGGAGCATGCGTGAAGGAACCGGAAGTCTAGGAAGCTAGGCACAGACGGGGCCAGCTCCATGGGCAGGCACCTGATGCCACCGCACAGGACACCGCTTGGCTTATTGCTCTGTGGTCACCGTCTTGAAATCCCCTATCATTTGAGAACAAGAGGGCCCACCTTTTCATTTTTGCACCGAGCCCCACAAATTCCATAGCCGGTGCTAGGCACAAGTATGGGTGATGGAGGCAACGTGGGAGGCTGCTGGGCCGACAGAATATTGTTGCTGGGAAGCCTGGAGGTTTATCACGTAACTGCCATCTATTGAAGAGCCATGACACGCTGACTATTCTGCGAGACACTGCAGAAGGTAAAAAGATGAATACGAAGTTGCCTGAGCTCATGCTCTGATTCATAAAGAATTTAAGCCATTGCTCTCCGCTTGGAAGAATTTCGGAGCAACGTCAGTTGAGGTCACCTTTTGTGAGACAGAATTCAGTATGATTTTCAGATTGTTATGTATACGGACCTCAGAATTTTTTATGTAACTTCAAAGGAAATGTTCCATTAAAATTGATGGCTGGATATGTAAACACTGGCCATTGATCAGCTTTCATATATCTACAACAGATTTGAAAGATACCCTTTTCCTTGCCAAAGACCATCTCTGTGACATTTGAATAATTAATCCTTAGAAATTCATGATTTCTGTATAAGGTTTGGACAGTAGCCTATGAGACATGAAAGGGTCTTATGAGTCTGTATTGTCAACTAGCAGAACATAGAACTTTGAAAAGATAATATTTAACAATAGAAAATATTCTGAGCCAAATAATACTTTAATGAGGTCATGGAGGAGAGATTTGAATATAAGTGGAGTTTTAAGACATCCTTGGAGTGAAACCTTAGCTAGGTAGCTTTGATTCTGGGTTTGGGATTTTTTTTTTTAATTGTAGCAGGGTTATTTCCTTGAAGTGCCTAGCACAGAAACCAGAGACTCTTCTACAATAGATACTAGTTTGAGCTAATCAGAGAGAGGTGATCTCCTAAAGCGTGTGCTCTGCTGGAAAAGCATAGGACTAAGAGCCAGAAGATCTAACTCTGTTTCTTAAACAAAACACTGCGGCCATCTGGACCTCAGTTTACCCATCGGTACAGAGAGACACCAGGTGAGAAGACCCCCTGCTGTTAACGACGTCACTCTGTGCTGACTCTGACCGGCCAGCCTAAAGGGCTCTCCTACAGCTTCAGAAACTCAGCGTCCCACAGGGAAAGGAAGCTTCCTGATAATTGCAGTCAAAGGAACTAACCTCCAAAAATGAAAGTTTTCATTGTAGGATGTGAAAGAAAAGGAAGAAAAGGGAAAACATATGAAGAAAGAGTAGAAGATGACAGTGGTGAGTGCAGTGACAAAGCTGAAGCCCCATGCTGAAAAAAAACAACAAAAACAAACAGGCAAAATCCTGGGAGACAGCTTCCTCACAGCCACCACCGGCTTGAGGCCCTCCTTTAGGGCTTGGGGACAATGGAGGCATCTTATACTGCAGACCAGTAAACAGTGTAGGCTTGACTGGAAAGCATTCCTGTAATCAAAGGCCCTCCCGCCTGCTGCCGCCACCGGGCATTCCTCACTTGCTCTCCTTTCACTAAGAGATCAGCCTTCCCACCGCTCAGCAGGCTCCCTTCAGTTTACTTTGGGAGTTCACTTCCTCTCACTTTCTTCTATGGCAGAATTTCTCCCACACCGTCTATTCAAAGTCTAGGCCAACTTGACACTTGCAACTACTCATTAATATATTCCGCAAAACAAAAGGCCATCTCCCCCTGGTTTCACCCCTTAGTGGCACAAAGGAATTAGTCCAGTTCTTCCAAATTACGTCAACGGGAAAGCCTAGAGCAGTGATTCTCAACTGGGGGAGTCCGGAGAGGGCAGAGCGAGTTCTACACCTGGGGCAATGTGATGTCTGAGGACATGTTGGTTGTCAGCACTGAGGGGTTAGGGGGTCCTACTGTCATCTGGTGTGTAGAGGCCAGGGACGCTGCACAACATTCCAGAATGCACAGGACAGTCTGCACAAGCAGGAATTGTCTGACCCCAAATATCAATAGTGTCGAGACTCGGAAACTCTGAGATACAGATATGTTTTCCCACTGATATAAGCAAGTCCATCCCCCTGTAGAAGGCAGAGGAAGTTAGTCAGTCTGGGTTTTAAATAATATGTTTTTTTCACTATGTTATGTTTGTTTAAAATTAACTCATACTTGTCTTTGTCAGTTGAGGGATTTGGGATATAGAACTTCTAAGTAACATTGGAGTCTCCTGAGGAATAGGTCCCTAGCACTGCTATTATATCTAATAGAGTTACTTGTTAACATCTTAACAGTTATACCTTCCAACAGCTCTTCAAATTCAACATGTCTAAATTGTGGCTAGGGCTTTGGCTTAAGCCTTCACCTCTTCGCACCTTAATTCTGCCTCCTAGAGAGTCATTACGTTCCATCCAAACCTGCTCTTCCTCCAATATTCCTCATCTCTCGAAGTGACTGTATCACCCACTCAGCCCCCAGAAATCACCTAATCCTACCTCCTGCTCACCCCACATCCAGCGGGCCATCTGGTCCTGCAGACTCTCCTTAACCCCTCTTCTACCTGTCTGTCTGTCCATCCGTCCATCCGTCCATCCATCCATCCATCCATCCATCCATCCATCCATCCATCCATCCTTCTCATAGTTCAGTCCCTCAACACCGACATCTGGGTTAGTTCAATAACTCCTCCTAACCACTCATCCTTTCTCCAGGCTGACCTTACTGCAGACCACAACCTACTGCTACCAGGGTGATGGTTTTGACAAAACAAATCCATTCATACCTCTTCCCTGTTTTAGAAACCTTTAAATACCCTTCTTGGCTTTCAGGGTAAAATTCAGCCCCTTGACCTGGATGGATGATCTGACGGACTTGCTTCTCTCTCTCCTCACCTCTGGTCACTTTTTCCTGTGGAATTCTTTGGTCTGCCCATTGTGGGCAACTAGTGTTACCCCGGCTCATGCCCTGTCTCGGTGCCTTTGCACATGCTGTTCTTCTGCAGAGAATGCCCTTTCCTACCTCAACTAGCTCACACCTGTTCATCTTGGAATCTAAGTCCTGACGTTACTCCTCTCGGGGAGCTCCCCTGAATCGCCTAGGCCATTGTTCTACAAGAGTGTCCCTCAAAACATTTGGCAAGAAGGGTTCTCGGGTCATTTAAATGTGGGATGTTAACCCTCCCTGGAATTTATAATAAATATTAGAATATTAAAAGCTCTGAAAGATATTACAATAAAAAGACCAGTTTAACTATTTTTCATCCAGTGTTTCACAAACTTACTTGAACATTTAACTTTTTTTTTTTTACAAGCTCATTTTATCACCCTTTGGAAAAATCGAACTTAATCTGATTTAGGGAAAACCTCCTTTGCTCCTATAATGCCCCAGGCATAGCGCTATTATAGTACTTACCACAGGTCACCATAATTATGGAGTCATTTTCTTAAAATACTATTAAGAAAATAAGTCTCTCATGCAATAGACAGACTGCAAACACCTTGGTGATAAAATAATCACTGTGTTCTTGTCAGTGTTATATGTCTAACACGTAGAACACATTTTAAATAAATAAATACATTATTGGCCAAAAAAGGACCATCTAATTATTGCTATTTATACTTAACATATATTATTTCAATTGTGTGTACAAGAAAATTGTTTTGTCAAAATATCCCCATATGCAAGACAGAATACAATTCATAATATTATTGACATGCTTTCTGAGAGTGCCATGCTTATGTGAATTTCTTAATGTCCTTATCTTAAAGATGAAGGCCTGAAATGTCAACTTGGCTTTGGCATGGAAATTTCTTTGTTGTATTGGGAGTCATTTTTGGATTTGTAGCTGTTGCTTTGTGTTTTGTTTTTGAGAACACCATAACTAAAGAATACATCAGTTGTATGTAACTTGAAGAGAACTCTTATACTGCGTTGGCCAGGCGAAGCCTGAGAACTTGGAAGCCTCCCCCATATCACTCAGCTCAAGGGTCCTAGCCTACTAGCCCATTCACCAGGACGAGGTTCTTCCTTTATCTGTCACTTGCAGACCCACTATTACTTAGGAGACCCCAACAGCCTATCTGTATATGAGCTGAGGACCCCTCCTCTCCTTTGTGTCAGGAAACCTGGATGTGTGTGGACAAGAAGTAATGAAGAGAAAAAAAATGCACTAAGTGTTAAAGATGACTCAGCAGTTTGAAGGAAGAAAAAAAAAAGACAGAATCAGAACAGGTGGCTCTCTGTGAGGTATCCCTAAAGGAAGAAATAAAAAGAACTTTACAAGGAAATAATATAAGGAGATGAGAGGTTATTACAAAGGAACAATCTGAGAAAAAGAAAGAGTTCTTGGAACTCAAAAACATTGCTGAAAACGGAATTAAGTATCTTGAAGCTCAGACCAAAGAATTATCACATGAAGAGGAAAACCTCAAAGAAGTAGAAATTGTGAGTGCAAAGCAAATGATATATATATGGAGGATACATCCTATTGTTGGTAGAGGGTGAATAGATTCAACCTTCTTGAAGAGTGATTTGGGCTCTCCATCTAATTTAAGCTGCATATACCCTATTATCAAGTGCTCATAATTCTAAGAACAACCCTGCAGTATAAGAGCATGAGTCTAAAAACAAATGTTTGAAATGCTTTCTCATTGCAAGCTGACTGTACTAACAAAATGTCACAAGCAACCTAAATGTTCATCAATTGGGATTGGTTAAATAAATTAGGACGTATCTGTAAATGGATTTCTGTTTAATCACTAAGAAAAATGAGGGGATCTACATCTATCAAATTGGAATGTAAGTCCACAAAAATATTAAGAGAATAAAAGCCTATTATAGAATATTATATAGCATGGCCTTGTTTTGCTGAAAAAAAATTGTAACAATCTGTATAAATGCTTATGTATGTATTCATAAGCATAAAAAAACATGTAGAATGAGACCCTCACACACCATCGATACTAATTACCCCTGGAAAGTGGAGCTAGAGTGTTGGACATGTTCAGTTCTTTGTACGCCTCGAAATAAATCTGTGAGCGTGTGAGCTCTTTCACTTCATTTTCATGCTCTTTTGCATTTTCCAAATTCTCTGTAATAAAAATTGTTTATTTAATTAAAATTTTTTTAACTGTTCAAAAGCTAGAAAGAAATCAAAACACAAGAAGCCATTTATAAGTAAACATGGCAAGGCAATGGAAGGGTTCTCTGAGGTCTTGGCAAAGGCACAGAGTCGAGACCAGGAAAAAAAAACAGTGAAATTCCAATATCATAAGAGAAGCAATTGGAAATGTTTATAAAATTCTTAAACCCTAGCAGCAAAAACAAATTTTTAAACCTTCTGTGAGCAAAATTATTAATAATCATGAAAAACCAATCTACTATGACTTTTTTTTTTTTAAAGACGAGCCCACTTTAGGTCAAATCAAGACCCCAAAGTCAGAGACAAAAGGGGTCGGAGATGGCAATGTTTTGTAACCATTTAAAGAACCAGTGCAGAATATTTTTACTCAAATGGAAAATGTAATTCTTGGTTAAGTGATTTTTCAGTTTGGACCCAATAAAGACAATCATCGCTATCATATGTTAAGCACTTAAAATGAGCCAGTTCCCTGCCAAGGGCCTTGTAGGCATTATTCCTCTAATAAGCCCAGCAATCTTAGGAGAGGTACAAGTGCTGCTTTTATTTGCATTTTATAGAAAGAGGCACTGAGATACATAAATGTTACATGTGTATGTATGTGTGCTTTCATCAGCATGAAAAACATGAGGTTGAATAACTGGCTAGAAGTCACTCTGGAGGTCAGTGGAACAACCAGACTCAAACTTCGGGTCCTCTGATACCATTTTGCCTCCATCTCCAGAGTGGGAGCCCTGGGCAGAGGCCCTTGAACTCCCACCTTCAGATTCCTGGGCCTGCAGCACGCAGTCTCAGGTTTCAAAGAACACTTGATCCGAAGTGAAGAGGACATCCGCCATGCACAACATGCTATTATTACTACCTGATAATCAGCATAGTCTACCTTATATAAGACCTGCATTGGTTCATTCTTATTTTCCCAGGTAATTTAAACGACTATTGGTGGGGCAGCCGGGTGGCTCAGTTGGTTAGAGTGCGTGCTCTGAACAACAAGGTTGCTGGTTCGATTCCCACATGGGCCAGTGAGCTGTGCCCTCCACAACTAGATTGAAGACAATGACTTGAGCTGAGCTGTCGCTGAGTGGCCAGATGGCTCAGCTGGTTAGAGCACGTTTTCTTAACAGGGTTGCTGGTTCAATTCTCGCATGGGATGGTGGGCTGCTCACCCCCTGCAACTAGACTGAAAATGGCAACTGGACTTGGAACTGAGCTGCGCCTTCCACAACTAGATTGAAACAATGATTTGACTTGAAGCTGATGGGTCCTGGAAAAACACACTGTTTCCCAATAAAATTAAAAAAAAAAGAAAAAAGAAAAAAACTATTGGTTCCCAGAACTCCTGGGACTCAGTGGAATAGAGAATAAGCAATACCATAGCATTCATGTACTTATTGCTACCATAGCAATAAGTAAATAAATAAAATTAACATAAGATACAATTCATTCAGTATTCACAATAAGAAAGTGGCAACCGCTTCATCTTAAAATGTATCATCTTGGACATTCAGCCGGCCGTTCGAGTGCATGGACTTTCCATCCTAGAACCATGGCCCAGTTTGTCCGTAACCTGGCAGAGAAGGCTCCGGCGCTGGTAAACGCTGCTGTGACTTACTCGAAGCCTCGATTGGCCACATTTTGGCATTATGCCAAGGTTGACCTGGTTCCTCCAACCCCTGCTGAGATCCCTACAGCTATTCAGAGCTTGAAAAAAATAGTCAGTAGTGCTCAAACTGGTAGCTTCAAACAGCTCACAGTTAAGGAAGCTCAGCTGAGTGATTTGGTGGTCACTGAGGTGTGGATATGGTTTTATGTTGGCGAGATCATCGGCAAGCGTGGCATCATTGGCTATAATGTTTGAAGACCACTCATTAACATCTGTTTCTTTTGGGTTTATTGTTTGAATGTTCTTGGGCCATGTGTGATCAGACTGGTATTTGAATAAAATATGTCAAAATCAATATTTTCTATATCAAAAAAATGTATCATCTTGGACTTGTAGGATCGAGCTTGTTGTATATTATAGAGAGGAATAGGTATCTAGGAGATTTGACTCCCTGTGTTACATTATTGAAACAGTTATTCTTGCAATGATGTGATTTTTTTGCATATTATAAAAGTTTTAAATAGCAGACAACTTCAGCCAGATATTCCAGTCAGCTTAGAACATTCGAAAATTACTAGTCTATTTTTCAGTGAGCATCAATTGTAGGTTACAGACCATAACAAGATGGGACCAGCCACAGGCACCAGGGTGAGAAATTGAGATAGGTGGGTGGTGCAGAGGACCCCCTGGTTGGACACTTTAGCCTACAGACCAGTTGATCCAGGACCATCAGTCGACAGATCCCAGTGATCATCAGAGCAAGGAGACTGGATTCCTAACAAGCAGACCAAAGAAGGTACCCTGAGGCTTTGGATAAGGCCTGTTCCATGTGGACCTGGCTACTAAATTAGGCCCAGGTGCTACCATGACCCAAGGATGGTAGACTGCTGGTGGCTTCTGAGGGTGGCTCAGAGGTGCCAGGTGGGTGTGGCCCAGGGCAGAGAGCCAAGATGGACCTTGCGTCTCCCCATGGTGGGAGCAGAGGGATTAGGCTTCTCTCACGAAAGTTATCCAGGATTGCTAACAGAAGATCCCCACCCAGGGTCCCTTAAAGTCGCCTACATGGTAGAAGAATGGGCTTTGCTGAAGCGTGTGCAAAATAAGGCAAATGGTACGGAGGAGCCAGTTTCTCCTGCCCGGAGCTCATGCCCTTGATGATGCCCTTTTGCCTGGTGTGCGCCACGCTCCCCACTTGCCTCCTTAACTCCTACCCCGGGCTGAGACTAGGACCTCCTCTACTCCTAGGGTTGTTATGATGATAAGCGAGTCAGCACATGTAAACGCACATAGGACAGTTCCCGCTGCACTGAGCACTCCACAGTGTTAGCTGTTGTTATTATCATTAAATACGAATTTTTCTTCAGGTGTCATCCCAATACTTCCCCAGTTACACTTCCCTGATTTCTCTTTCCAAATTGGATCATCAAAGACAACCTTCCCTCCTCACTGACCACCTTGTCATTTTGCATTATATCATCACCTGCTCCCTCCAAGCGGTCTAGTGATCTCTCCAACCAGACAGACCTTCTCACGAGGACAGGAGATGTATTTTTAGCACCTAGCAGTGTCCTGCAGATACCTGACACTCAGTAAACACTTAGCAAATAAGTTCATTAATCATTTTAAGGACCCTTTTTCTCCTTTAAGAATTCAGCTTTTTCTTTTTCTGATGTGGAAATAAGCATAGAAAAGCAAAAGGGAGCGCTTATGTTCCTTTATGGTCTGTAAAACCTCACCACCCCATTGTTCTTGGCGGCTCTATTTATTTTGTACCCCAGGAAAAACGATCAGTACCACCGTATTAGGTAACTACATAAAGGATGGCTCTGAATAGTTTTTAAAGTAATCAATGATATTGCTGGGAAATCATTGCCCAAATGAAGAGCTCTTGTCTAGTGAATCCCTGAGATAACAGACGGACAGTTTTCTTCTTAATACGTAATACTTTCATGGCTGAAGAACTTGTTATCTGAGGCAGTAGTTAAAACTTTCCTGGGGAGGTGAGAGTGTCCTAAATTTGCTTCCTAGCAACAAGTTCCTCAAAGAAACTGAAGTGTACACCATTTCAGAGGAATTTGCAGTACATGTTTTTCTTTGGAGGGGCGAGAGCTGGGAGGGAAGGGATGTCAAGTGGTGGTTAGAGCCATGTTGCTGATTTCTTCCAGTCAGCGATGCACATGGCGTCTTGTTGCATCACACCATAGGATCCATCTACAAACATCAGCTTGATACGAGCGTATCGAGTCAAGAACGTGTGTCAAGCACCCTGAAAGGAGAGTTATCCCATTTCTTCCTGGGCCCAGCAGTTCAATAATTTCACAGTTTGCAATTCTGGGAGCCCCACCGCCAACCATCTCCATGCATAGTAAATGAGGGACTAGGTGGCTGGCCAAAACTTTGAGGGATTTCCCAATGTGAGATGTCGCTCTAACTCAATTCTACTGAGCAGTTGGAGGAATGAAGATTGGAGGAAGGTATTCGGAGAGACAAATGTGGGACATTGTTACAGCTTTGATGACCGAGAATGGAAATATCCTACCCAAGCAAGGCTCTCCATAACTACCTTTCTAGCTCCAATTTCATGGACTTTTCATACCTTCTTATTTGGTTCTACAAATTGGCCTTCTGGTAATAATAATTACAACACAGTAACAACGACCAGGAAGCATTTATCGAATCCCCACAGCCAGCCAGCCTCATGCTGCTGTTTGACATGTATTATCTTATTTAACCCTTACAACAGTTCTTTGAAATAGCCACTATTATTAGGTCTATCCATTTCCCAAAGCCACACTAGTACTAAAAATGGCAGAGCTTGGAAAAATATTACTCACTGCAGTGACTAATCGGACTTATCCAGATCCCTGTGGGTGGCACGGCAAGAGCTTTCTGTAGGTCTGAGGACACCACATTCAGTCTTGGAGATGACCTGGAACCATTTGAATCTCAGAATGCAAAGAATTGCATTCATCCCCACGGCAATCATGGGGACTTACCTGACACCCTCAATTAAGCTTACTACCCTGAAAAGTACCCCTTTGGATATAACCACTGTAGATGCAAAAAAAAAGATTTGGAAGCAAGCTGAACTGTCTGGTGCGCTGCCGCACTGAGGAACTGCCTGCACAATTGGCATACTCCTTTCAAGCACAGGCACAGTCTAATTGTTTCTCTCCTTTCACTGCCATCTTGAATAAAGAGAAACCTGGCATTGATGTCAGTTCCCCCCTTTCACACACACACACACACACACACACACACACACACACACACACAACTCCCCAGAAAAGCTCTTTATTTCTTGGAAAAGAAACTTGTCTACTTACCTAATAAGAATGAATTGAGAAAATCATAATTTTTAGAAGAAGTTTCACTTAATAGAACAATGTGTCAGAGCTGGGCCTAAGAGAACAAGGTACAAATGTCTGTATAAACCAGAAGTAGAGAATGATGAATCGAAGCCATTGAACTAGGTACTAGTCTCCTCATATTTCCTCTCGCCCGGATCAAACCTGGGAGACCAAGTGAGCATCAAGGGATCTTGAAATTCTAGGCAATTCAGGGGCAGGGAGCTCAGCCTTCAGTGAGATATAGCAGTTGACTTATGTGTTTTCTTTCTGGGCTAAAGCTCCTTGTATCTCCAAGAAGTTTCTCAATAAATATGTTTTCATCTCTAGACTTCACATTTTTTTTGCAGTCAGTGGCTGTACCTTCAAAGGCAATTCAGTGCCTTTTTCATTTTGAATTGGTTTACTGTGCAATTTTTTTTATAACATACTTTTTTCTCTCTCTCTCTTTGTTTCAGAGGCTACCCTTTAAAGACAGGCATTTCACTTGCAGCAAAATGTAAGTACGTTTCCTCTTTGAAATGGTATCTACTCCTCAGCTGTAATTCCCAAAACCCCCTAATCTTTAAGGCTCACATCTCACATTGTTACATTTTTAAAGTCTGGCTCAACAAATGCAGCCACAGTTTGAACCAACATTTCACACTGTTGATTTGTATAGCATCGTGGAGCGTTTTATAAACCGTTTGGAAAGCAGATTGAGCTTGACAATGGCTGCAACTACATTGCATCTAAAAAGCTAGAGAAAAGTGCAGAGGAAAAAACTAGGCAATATTCTTTTAGACATTACAACCATATGACACCCAACATTTGAATATTGAGCCTCTGTCAAATGGCTGACTAATTTATTACCAGGCCCAGTGGCTCCTCACAGTCACAGATTGTTTCACGTTTAACAGCATGGTAGTTATTTTAATAATTCCTTCCTGTGTGTACTGCATTGAGGCCACTCTGTAAATCAGTGTTCTTTCTAGATCGAATCTCCCGGGTATTATTATGTCTTTACTCAGCACTCCCAGTGCCCACACCCAAATTATAAACTCCCTCTATTCTAAAGACTAAATAAAATCACACCAGGTCCGAACTGAGAGTTCTGCGTATTTTAGACTTTTGCCTAAATGATGGATTGGGAATGATTGGGAATTAGAATGAGACTATTTCTTTTTTTTTACTAAAATGAAGTTTAGAATGATTTTATTCAAAAAACTATGAATTTCCATCTGTCTTTGAAAAAACTGATAATACCTGAATTCAAAAAACAGGACAGATTTGGATTCCATATAAAGATTCTAGTTCTTCAGAAGTAGTTTGAAGGTAGTGAGTTGCTTGTCACTACAGATAAGTAAGCAAGAGAGGACAACTGTAAAGTAGAAGGTTGAGCCCGGTAAGCGAGGAAATACATCAACTCTCAGCTCCTGATCCCTACAGTTTTCCCAAAGCAGTCACTGAATCATTTCATTAGCATTGTCAGACCCATGAGAATCGAAGGGTCTCACTGGAGTTATACGTATTGTGTATGTTCTAATAAATCCTCTTTTGAATCATTTAGTCCCTGAAAAAACTATGTATTTAGCTGAACTGCAAGAAAAACTTAGAAAACCTTTTGATTTCCCTAGATGACGTTTCTTGTTTCTCTCTAGAATAAATTGTGCTATACACCAAATATTCAAACATGAGCACAAAATAATAAAACGATTCAAATTTTACATCGACGTATTATGCATTCGCTGGAATATTTCAAAATGTCAACCTTTGAATTATATTGCTTTGGTCTTTATTGCATTATCAAGAACCTACATATTATGAGTATTTTAAGCAGCTTTTACCAGTAAAGTCATGTTGGATTTTATGAGCAGTGTTATCATGAGTATTTTACTGGCACAAATGATAACTTCTGACTGTTTTCCTTTTTTTGAATATTAAAACTGTTCAGGAGGAACTGCCTATGTTTGCTTTCCTGTATATTCATGTTTGGTAGCTCTTTATCACGCTGTTTCTGCTTGTTGAGGTTTACCACTGCTTTTAAATGACTTAATTTTCAACACTAAAAGACAGTTGGTATATGTTCATGGTGAAAATTACATGAAGGGCAATTTAAGGCAACGTTTAAAATCGTTATATGCAAATGTGCAACTGTAAACACATATATGACGATTACCTCAAGATTGCTTTGTCAAAATTCCAGTTGAAAGCACCTTTTGTGTCCCAGATTTGGGGGAGGGGGTAGGCCAGCTATTTCACCTGAGAAGGGTAACTTTGTGATTGCTTTATTTTCACTTTTTTTTTTTCTCAAGGACCTACAAAGTGGCTAGTGACCTATTTTATTAGTAAATATTCTGAGAAGTAAAAAAAATGCACTAGGATTTTACACCACCCAGATACAATGGGTCTACATACCTCTTCACGTCACCTCTAAGCAACTGGTAGGAGTCATGGAAACGCATTAAAATCACCAGGCAATTGTGACTGGTTCATTTTGGCAGCTCCACTGGATCAGCCCCTCAGGAGTAGACATTATGTCCTAATGGTGATTGCATTATACAACCAATGCAAATGGAAAAGAGCCTCATCAGCACTCCATTCAGACAAGGCCTGATCTATAGTGAACGGCAGGAGGCTTTCCAAGTAAAGGCCCTAGACATGTGTATGGGCCACGTAAGATCTCAACACCTCTGATGGAGGCCTGCTGTGGCCGAGTCAGGAAGACAGAGATATGCCCCATGGCATAAGAGTGTGGGTGATGGAAGGAAGGCGCATATCAGCCCCAGATCGCTCCCAGAAATGGCATGATTTTGAGAATGTCAGTTAACCCCTCAGTTTCTAATTACGGGTGAAAGGAGGAAAAAGGAAAACATGTTTCCTGCTTCCATCAAAGGGTTGTTGTGATAATCACATAAGATAATGTTTCAGAAAGATTTGACCACTGAAAAATGTTTTGTCTCTTTAAGGGATTCTTATTAAATGATTGAAGGCGCTTTCTGTTTTAGTGGGAGTCCCTGGGACTCTGAGGGCAAATTTTGGGCCTTAAAATCAATACTACACAATAGAAGAAAATAGAACCCTTTTGGGCTAAGTCGGACCCCTGGAAAGACTTGAACCCACTTTTTTTGTTTCTTTGCAACCACACATATTCTTTGGGACCACTGCTTCTGCTGGAAGAGAATTGTCTTCTGGGTGGTATGCGTGAGAAAGTTGCCAAACAAACCTGAATTATCCAGAGGCCTGTAAAATGCGCAATTGCTTTTTAAGAGGCATGGTGATATTGTGTGTTCCTTTCGATTTTTGGCAGTAACGATTTTCTGCAATTTGTGGTTTTGCAATTTCTCTTTACACAGACAACACTCTGGCTCTCATTCAATGCCCCATTGGTTGGGGGGAGGGGGAGGAGAGAGAGAGAGAGTCCCTGGGGCTCTGACCACTCCAGAAAAAGAAGGAAATGTTAATGAAATAAGTCAGAAAGAATGCTTGAGACTAGTGGAAGCCGGTTGGTTAGTAGGGAAGAAACAACTCCTAATAAACTGCGTGGCGTGGTTAGGATTTTATCTGGGGCTTTGGTCGGCTAGGCAAAGGTCTGTTCCCTTTACCTCTTCTTGACTCCCCATCGAGCTTTGCCTGGATGGCAATCTCAGTCTCTTTCTTCTTTTTTCCCGTATTCAGCAAGCCTCGAGCAGTCTCTTCTATTGGCTCCCTTTGGCTTCCTCTGCTCTTGGTAGGATTCTCTCTAAATACTCCGTCTCTAGGTTTCTGCTTGCCAATTACATTAACTTGGTTTGTGTAAATTACCTGAAGATCCACGTGCCAGAATTTTTGCTCTTGTTCTGGTTGAATTTTCTTCCTCTTGCCCAGGGCTGAACACCCGTTGCCAGGGGAGGTCTGTGGCCCACACTGCAGACACAGTGTGCTGATGTTGCGTTTATCTCGACAAGAGTAATTTGTTCTGTTTCTATGCCTCACCCCTGGAAAGGCTTTGGCCATTTATGTTTGCTTTCTGATGGCTGCTAGGCATTGTGCTGAAGGATTTCAAGTTGCATCCAGCGTAAACCTTGCATTCATTCCCTGTTCATGTCTTTATGTCAAAACATCCCCCTGTTGTCCACAGAATAGATTCCCGGGGACGAATGCCATAGTCCCCAGGCTTTCTATGCACAAAGGCAATTGCACAGGCTACTTGTTTCTTCTCTTTTCATGACCTAAATGTCACAGTTTCTTTTGCTTCTAAGAGGAATATAAAGGTAACTGCTGCTCACGTTAATTGTATAGGCTTTGCATATTTGGGGAAAATATGATCTTCTTCCAGTATGTGTGTGTATTAAAGGTCTAGGGAATTGTTTGTGTTATGCCATTATAAATAATGCGGTTTTAATTTTGGAAGATGCTTTCCACAAGAGACAGTTCAGCAGCCCACCCAAGGCATCCTCCTCATGACACCCTCTCTAGGAGCCCTGTCTGCAGTCCATGGAAGCCCGATCCATTTTTAAATAGCTCAACACTTTGAAATTTCTTTTGCTAATCTGAGATTAACCTTCAGTTGGTCTGTGTTGGTTTTCCCTTCTGGAGCAGATCAGAAGTTGACCCCTTCTTCCACATAACAACCCTCCCAAGTGTTTTGGAACCTGGTCCCGTATACTGTCTGAGTCTTCCTTGTCTCCAGTTCCTTCAGCCATTCTTCATATGACTTGGTTTAGTTATCCCTTTTCATTTACCCCAGCCACATTTTTCGATGTCCCTCTTAAAATGTTATAGCCCGAGCTAGAAAGAATACTGCCAAGATGGCTGACCTCTGCAAAGGCTTGGCCAACTTATGTTCAGAGCTCCATGAAAAAAAATAAAAAGCTCTCATTCTGCACATGTGATTTCTGTCACTCTAACCTAAGAGCACGTCACAAATTTCAGTAACACTTTCATCCTGAGGTGAATCCTAAAACCTTTAGATACGTTATGTAAAAGCTGCCATAAAAGCAGATTTTTTCCCCCCAGTGCTGTGTTCTTGTACTTGGTTTTGAATACAGCACACCTTTACATTTATCTCTGTGACACCCACTAGTTTGGGGATATTAGTGAAACCTGTTAGGATCTTTTTGAATTTGAGTTATTTTCAATCCTGTCCCAGTTTCATGACATATTGGATTCACCTTTTGACATTGTTCAGGAGATGGATAAAAACAGTGGATTTTAAGCTCCTCAAAGGTAGACTCATGTTTTATGTTTTATTCATCTTTGTCTCAACCTGAGATGTCTGTGATATTCTGTCCAACAACCAGATGCTCAGTAAATGCTTTTGTGAAATCGGTCAATGCAACAGATACAAGCAGCTTTCCAACACCCTGGCAGAGTGCTATCTTTAGATTGATGTCAGTGATGTCAGTGATATTATAATACTTCTTAGAAACTAAGATGATTATGATATTATATTGCTAATGCTTGGAGATGTGATAGCGTTAGCACTGTTAGCACAATAGCTGTGCAACCCTTAGAGCTAGATTTGCTTGGATTTTAATCTGACTAGACTTTGTTAGCTATGTGCTTTGGAGCAAGTTACTCCCCTTCTCTGGGTCTGTTTCCTGATGTGTAAAATAATGATATTAAATTATTTGTATCTGCCTCTTAGGTTGTTGTGATGGTTAAGTGAATTAATCCATGTAAAGAATACAGAACAGTTATCAATAATATAAAAACAATAATTAATAGTAGTAATCGTTGTATTGTTGTTACTTTTATTTTTATTCTTAAGATATGCTAGGGTAACTACCCGATCCTAAGAGGAACAAAAGCCAGTTAGGCATAATTTGTTCACAGTGAACCCATATCGACTCGGAATAACAATTTTTATCAAAATGCTCATGTAATCTAAATATAGTTCAACTGCTTTATGGCCCATCTAAGTTTAGGTATGTATTTGAAAGTAATACAAACATCTAAAGAAATGAAAACAATATAAATTTTTATTAAAGTCCCTCAAAGTGAAATTATATTCCACAGCAAAATATACTGAAGATTTTCTTTACCCAAATTCCACATGGTAGCTGCTCAAAAATCTTGCAATTCTCCTCCCTACTGCTCTGTATAACAAAATCCTAGCTTCTGTTGCTCTTTCCTCACTTACTTCTTTTCTCCTAATCATGCCTACTTCTCCAGGATTGATAAATTATGACTATTATTTTTTGTCTCCTAGAGTTTGTTTTCCTATGTAATTTCAATGTGGCCCTTCCAGGCTACTTCTAGAAAAAAAATTTTTTTAAATTATATATATATACATATATGTGTGTGTGTGTATATAATAAATTTTACTGATATAATGGATATGTAGCATAGATTTACAAGTAATAATAAAATATGTAATGCTCTTTCTTGTCAATTCCATATAGCCAACTCACAGAATGGTTTCATTAAACCATTGGCAACTTATGGCTGCAATTGATGAATGAATGTAGTTTACCTATAAATGGGTTTAGATTTTTATTTTTATTAACAAGTAAGACAAGAGTGAAGCAACAGAGATGTACGTATGGCATAGATCCACTCAGTCATCAATAACATGAGCAACTTTACTAACTGGATAATAGTTTTTTAATTCTAGAGAATTTTCCTCAAGTTTCTGTGCTATTTGCAGTATAACACCTATAGACACAGCACTCCATTTTGCTTAATCTGCATTCTTAATATTTTCTATATCACTCTTTAAAATCTAGGCAATCAATAAGACAATAAATCAAGCCTTGATTTGTAGTACTGACTGATTTGTGTGGTGTCAGTACTCCTACCATGGACAATTTCAAGCAACCAACATGATACCACTGAACATGGAATTAGGAAGGGATGTACAGTAGCTCTACATGGTATTTTCACCATATAGATGCAATAGATGCAAATAACCTCAGAAGCATAGGTAACAATAAAATATTATAAAACAAGTAAGAAGTGATGAGCTTTGAGTATTTGTTTCCTTTGTTTTCAATGCAAGTTATTTCATTGTAAGTTTATATAATTCAATTTTTAAGAATGGCTGTGTTTAACAAACAGCTCACAAATTCCTGACAATCTAACAAGTGCCCTTTGCAAACTGGCACAAGCCATCTGTAGTACAACACAGGTCCTTCATCTTTAGATAGCTGTCGGGGGAAGAAGTGGGACGAAGAGATTGGAGTACAGCTGCGAGTATTTGCAAGTTAATTTTTTCCCAAGTTACAAATTATTATTTTTTAAATCTATTTTAGAGTTTTACCAAAGAGCAAAAACTATCTCCTAAGTCTTCAGAAGTCACTGCCTCCCTTCCCATTAAAATATGTTTTTACCTTTAGTGTTGATTAACGATTTAAGAGGTTCTAGCATTCATATCTTTACTAAACAATTTTTCAGAACACAAAGTCAGAAGCTCAAGTTAAAAGAGAGTAGGGAGGAGATAATTGTAAGAATGTAGGTATTTGATCAAATCAACAAACAGGAAACAAAGTTTAGTTGGACTTGACACTAACTTGCATTGGAAAGCTCCATCAGAAATGGAGAGTTATCAGGAACCAGGGATGCTGTCTTCCCTCTGGGGCTTCATGACTTCTCCTGCTTCTGTAGACCAGGTCCATCTACTTACTCTTCAGAATGCACATGGCCCAAAATGGCAGGCACAGCCATCGAGGGGAGGACATGTTAGTTCTGCTTCCCACTTGGGGAATCCCCATCAATTCCAAAGACCAGATGCATATACCCACATAGTTCAGGTATTTCTGCCTTGGTAGGCTACCAGCCCACATATGAATGGGATTTCTCAGTTGGAAACATCTCTGGTTCCATTATCTGTGGCTACTGGCATTTTTTTAAATATCAAGATTGTTGAAATTTATCAAGTATTTTTCTGCACCTATTCAAATAATAATATGGCTTGTTCTTTTAACCTACTTATGTGATAGATGATATTCACAGATTTTGAACCATCGTTGCATTCCTGACATACTCTATTCCATAGTAGTCTTTAAAAATACATTGATATACAATTTGCATATATTCTATTTAAATTTTTTTCATTTGCATTCACTTATGAGAATGACCTAGAGCTGGGGTTTTTTGTCATTATATTCTTTATGTGTACCTAGCATGGAGTTTCCTAGTGCTGTAATGTGTTTACTTTTCTTGAGACTTTATTTCTCTCCCTCCTTCCATCCTACTCTCTTCACCCCTCCTTATCTAAAGGTTTTGCCCAGCCCCCCACCCAGGACTCCCAGTCCAATGCAGTCTTTAACAGGGGCTCATGCTCCTGCTCTATGGTGATATTGGAATATCCAAGGTCCAAGCCCCCTAGCAGTGACATTTGGCTCACTTACAGTTTATAAAGCTGAGTGTGGGTTCTCCAGCCTCCCTAGGCCACAAATATAGTCCCAAGCAACAGGTGACAACCTTTTTGTTCCTCCTTTGACAAGTTGAGAAGACCTCGCTACCTCCTGGTTTTAAGCCGTGAGTCCAGCTTCTGATTCCCACTTGATACCAAGCATTTGTAGTCCCCAGTAAACTGTAGGAGCCAGACTCCTAGCCATCTCTGATGTTAGCCCTTCCTTGTCCTCATCCCAGGCGGAAGCTCAGCTGGAGGGCTTCACCCCTCCACTCATCTCTTTGCGTTTCTGTTTTATTTGTTATCTACAGACAGATTCTGTCTGTGAACAAGGCTGTATCTTTTGAAGCCCTGATTTATTTCACTGAGTCCCATAAACATATATGGTTTTCTGGGGGAATGAATTGAGATAATTATGTGCATTATAAAAAGTATAAAGGAATATAGCAATAAAAGGAAACACTAGTATAAAGCTGGTATATGCTCTCTGCCCAGAAAACCCTCCTTTTCCTTTCTACCTACCTAAATCTTTTTCCCCTGGCTCCTTATTCTAACTCATGTTTTGTCTTCCTGCAATTTAATCTCATAAATATGTACTGAGTGCTGTATTATATCAGGCAGTATACTAGCACTGAGAATTCAGTAATAAAGGAGCTAGGTGCAATCTCTGTCTTCATGGAACTTATGTCTAGTGTGGGAAACAAACAAAAATGTATAATATAATATAATATTATTGACCCTAGCAATAAGAATTAGAGCATCCTATTTACATACTCGTTTTTATTTTTCTCAAATTTTTTACATGTGGACTAATCATGTTTTCCCAGTTCTGAAAGACCCATGAAGATGGAGAATACGTATCCTATATGTCTCTTATTTATATTCCATGATTTCACACATGGAACCTGGTCATTGTGCATGTGGAACTGAGTGCGCTTTCTCTTCCAGTGGGGTTAAAGTGGATTTCAAGGCACAAAGCACACAAAGAGGTTGCTTTAAGGTCAGCTAGGACTGCTTTTCATCAATGGCCATTATAGAAATTAGAGAACAATTTGTTGGTACAATGTGAAGAGTATGGTTTAGAATAAAGACTATTTATTATTTGTAAGTTAATTTGTAAAAGGAGAACCAGATTATTGCATCTTCACCTTAATTTAATTTTAAGGCTAAAATAAAGCAACTTAAAAGTGGCTAAAGTAACTTCATTCCTGATTTATGAAGCATTTCGTCTTTCAAAAGGAGAGAAGCGACCAAGAGAGAGTCTTGGTGCTACATAAAAGACACTGCAAAAAGCTAACTGCCCAGATCATGGAGAGAGACCCGTTTAAAGTACCTCCGAGGAACTGCTTTCATATACTCCAGATATTTTGGTCAAAATAAAGATAATACAATGACATCCACCCAATAGCGATAACAGGAGATAGAAAATATCAAGTGTCAGTGAGGAGGCAGAGCGTCCTGTTCTCATACTCTGCTGGTAGATGAGGCGTTTGTTACAATTACTTTGGGAAGCTGGCATAGTCTCCTAATAATGAACATATGCATACCCTGTAATTTAGTAATTCCATTCGGATGTAGATACCCAACCCAAATACATCGTGGCATATACCCAGTGAAATATTGTATAGTAATGAGATTGTAGAATCTGCAGCTACATGCAATCACATGAATAAATCTTAAACAGTGTTGAAAGAAAGGAGCCAAACAATGGAAAGTGCTAATGTAACCCGTAATCATTTATAAACCTATCTTGGGAGTTTTGTAACCAGACCTCCATATGTGATAGATGGTGAGCCTTTTCTGTTTTATTGTATCCCCCCAACATGCTACCATGTCGGCATCAGATGGCACAGATTCAGATGACCATCTTTCAGAATCTAAGTGACTGGCTGGGCTGTAAGACAGCAGACATTCAAAGCTAAGAGGTCAGTGAGCCAGGACAGGACATGAATGCCGATGTGCAGTGAATGAGGTCAAGTTCTTAGCCAGAAACTTTGTGGCAATGGAAATGAGGCTAATAAGCAAAGCACAAACAAGAAGGCTGAGGGCCAATAAGAAAATCCAAATCAACTGGAAGGGATCACACAGTGAGTTAATGTCACCATTTGGGCACTCAACCACCCAAAGACAGGAAAGAAAGAGGATCTATTATAATGCTGTGAGAAGGACCACACAGTGGCAAAATAGGGACACATCCTGACCTGAGGCCTTGGTCATGTGCCCTCGGTATAGTTGGAAAGTATAGTCGGAAAAAGATTAGAAGGTATGGTGTGACTCGGAAGCCAAAAATGGGA
Organism: Hipposideros armiger; assembly: GCF_001890085.2. Lineage (NCBI taxonomy): Eukaryota > Metazoa > Chordata > Mammalia > Chiroptera > Hipposideridae > Hipposideros > Hipposideros armiger. The sequence continues at coordinate 371,568 of NW_017731379.1, forward strand.
CTGGCTTACTAAAAACTTGGCAGATACCTCAAGAAGCTCTCAGGTATATAGACTGACTGATTATAGTTCAAAAATTAAGATGGTTATGAGCCACCTTCTCACTGTGAGAACCAACTCAAGAAAAATGTTTAAAGGGCTTTATGTATTGAAATTATACATGCATCTATACATCTTAAGTCTGGAATTACAGCTTTAATCTCCAGTTGCATAAAAGGGTATTTGGAGAATGGTATTTTTTTTTAACTAAAACTTAAAACATATAATTTTCATGTTCTTTAATTCAGTACCTTGGAATGTATTTTCAGTTCGATGAAACTACATTGAAATAAGTTGGCCCCAGAGTTCAGCGGTGGACACTTATGAAATACCAGGAATTAGGTGGGGTGACAACTAAGAAAGCAGGACAGGAGATGCAGTTTGGAGGGAGGTTTTGAATGGCACATATACAACATGGCAGTGTGGCAGGTAGGGAGCAGTGACAAACTACTGTGTACCTACCTGATTGGCTTTCCTTCTCTACTCATAATCTATATATTTCAACATACTGATTTTTAAAATGTGTGTCAAGCATGTATTGTTTGTCGGACACGGTGTTAAGTATGCTAGGTGAAGATACATGAATAAAAACACACAATACCTGTATGCTTCTGGAGCTCACTCCAGTGAAGGCGCCAAGGTGAAGATAAGGAGAATGATACCTTCTTCCAGAACATTTGCCCCCAAACGAGGAGAGACCACCTTTAATCATTTTTCTTAAGATTTCTCAGCCTCCTGCCCTGAGTGCTTGCTACCCAAAGTCATATGCCCGGAGTCAACTCTCTCAATGACTCTAAGCTATTGATTGCATCGTGAGTTCCCAAACTTCAGCCTTTAGGACCCAGCAGCCTAAGGGCCAATGGAATTACTGAGCTCTGTGAGGCTTTCTCAGTATCAGGTCCTGAGAAAGCTGAATGAGTGAGTGATATTACCACTCATCTTTATGTTTTTTGTATTTTTATGCATAAAATTAGATGCTGAGCTGTGTCATGAATGCAGGCAGAAGGCATGCAGCCAACAGGAGAGAGCCAAGCATTACTGGACCTGAGGACCTAAGTGGAATGGTTAAATCTGGAGTTCTCACAAGAGTACTGGCAGGGAGTGGAGAGTAAAAAGATCAAACTCCCTAGGACTCCCAAACACTTGAATTACCAAACATTAGCTGACTGTTTACTTGTCTGTAGAGTCTTGAAATTTGCTGGGTGTCGTTCCAAACAAACACTATTTGTATTTTAAAATCTAGTATTCAATAGTCCATTTTTTTTTGCCATCTGCAAATTTAACTGTATAATATTTAGCAAAAAAGCAAAATAAAATAACAGTTAAATCGTTTGAGGAACATTGCCCACCTTCCCTCTCACTGTTCTTTGGCCAGGCTCAGGAGTCATCGGGCAGCCTGAAACTGTGGTCCGTCCCTCAGGTCACTCATTTCATGCACTTCATGACCCTTACGAGTAAAGGGCTCATCAAGTACAGAGTGATTCTAGTATTTAAAGATGTTTTTTGTTTGGTTGGTTGGGGTTTTTTGTTTTTGTTTTTTTCATATCATGGCATCTAAACATAAGATAACTACTTTATTTGGTGCTCAACAGTGATCTTTCCTGCTTCACTGGTTGTTTTGGACTTATTGAAAGATGGTTCCACTGTGTAGTTTATGGATGATTTAATGAATTTTCACTGGTAACCTTGACAATTAGTAATTTTTACACATCAGCTTTATAACCTAAGTCCCCCATGGATGGGGACTCCATAGTGACTCTTAAATTTGTCTGTAACATTTTAAAGCTGATAGCAAACACTGAAAGTAGTACTGTGTTATCTGTACACAAGATAAATCATTTTATTTACAGTGTTTGAAAGGAGAATACAACCAAGACCCTTTTAATGATGTCATTTAAATGAAGACTAAATAGAAGTGGGGGCTAGGAGACACTACCAAGAGGGAAGCAGTTCTCTAGGGAAACTGGAGACTCCTACTTTTATTCTGAAATTTCAACACAAACCTGCAGAGCTGTGCTAGTTAACTGGATTTTGTAGTTTTGTTACAGCACTAAGTCATGTTTTATGGATTCTTTTAATAGAGCTGTGTTGCAATTTATTAAAAGAGAAGACAGGCAGCATCAACCTACTAAAAGGTCAGATAGAACCAAGCAGATGGGTCTCTTCCTCTGAATTAGGTTAAAATGATCCTGCCTGTCAAGAAAGCATCGCTTTGTAGAATATATTATTCACCTAAAAAGAGGCATCTGAAATCAATGTTGCTTCTTTCTATATTCCACACCACCACCACCACCACCACCTCTAATCAGATGAGGGAAAAAGTCAGTAGTACTTCAAACCGATTCTAAAAATGCATTGAAAATATAATGTGGGATATAGGCTACCCAGATTGAGGTCTGCTTCCTAATTTGTGTGTTTGGAGCAAATCTACCTCATTCACAGCATCACGGGCAGAGGCTTCAACGAGGAATGAACTGAGACCTTTAATCTGTTCTGCCTCCAAGGAATCAATCTCAAAGGGATCAAACTCACTCCTACAGAAACGTTATAATAACATCAGTCAGTCCCTGACCCATCTCTGTACTCAAGTTAATGGCTGCTGCTCAAGCTACAAAGCTGCCCAGCTATGTTTGTTGGACCCATTTGGTTTCCAACCTTTTCTTATTATTTTCTTTGCAAGCCCTTTTTGTATGTTTTCCCTGGTGGAACTCATGCTTTGAAAAACTTAATTTACTACCCGAATAGTTAATGTTACAATTTTTATGAATCAAAATGAGAAATTGCCAGCCAGAACTTCGATTTAGCTGATGTGATTTGTGTTACCATGTGAGTTGTCAACATTCCATAAAGATACAAAGAAAGTTCCCATTTTCAATTAGACTTCTGAGAAATGTAGGCAGTTTCCTATTGGTGTATACATCACTAAAAGTTACGCTAAAGTCTAACATATGAGTGTTAAAAGGTAGCCATACATATTATAAGGGAGCTTCCATGCCAAGACCTTAAAGAATATTATAAAAGCCCCACTTACGGCTTGCTTTTTAGGCTCAAGCTTCATGTGTCATTTACTCATTCCAGAGTTGTTTAATTTTCTTCACCTTAGAATACACAGTTAACCAGCTTAAGTCAATAAAACATCAAACCAAGGTTAAAGATCTGCTGTTTCAGCGTGTAGCATGGTTTCCTTCTTAAGTCTGTGCTTATCACTGGAATCATATCTGTTTTCCATTTATGATTCATGTTTATAAAATACCAAGAGAAAATGCAATAAGCTACTCGGATGATTGATAAATAAATGCTGCTTTGCAGACAATGATGGCATTGCAGCTAAAACTCATTGGCAAGCAGCATCGCATAAAGAAAACTTCACATGGCTCTTTGGTTGAGCTGAGGTACAAGTCTGAATTTGGTACAGGAAAGGAAATTTAGGGATTTTAATATGTAACATACAAAAATGCAGGTCAATTGAAAGTTAAACTTATAAAAATTTGAGCACCACAGGTATTAGAAGTAAGACACAGAATTCCCACAACTATTCCATACCTTAGACTAGCAACCTTAGGTAAGAAAAGGCTAAAGTAAATAGTTCAGAGTTATACGCCAGCTACATAATAGCAGTTATTACCATTTACTGTTATTGAGTATTAATTATGTGCCAGGCACTAAACTGGGCATTTTATACACATGTATTTTCCAATTACCTAATTTAATCTTATTAATAACACTGCAAAATGGGATTTTGTTTCAGCATTTTACTGAAAAAATTGAAGGTCAGTTATGAAGCATTCTGCCCACGATCACATGTAACTAGCAAATGGCAGACTGGAATTAAAATCAAGTCCATCTGACTCTAAAACCCATATTCTTCCTTCCACACTTAATTGTCCTCTTAAGATTGCTTATTAAGACTGAATAGAATTGTTCTATCCCCCTGCGTACAAAGTTGACCTCAGTATGTTTTCTGTAAAGCTACATTCTAGAAAACTTCTTAGACAATGGATAGCAGGGTCCTGTTTGTTGTCTATATAAAATGTATAAAAAGCAGTATTCTGTATTAACTACTATTAATTCTGGAGAATTGGACAGAGCAGTTTCCACCAATTGGACTTTTCTAAATACCTTTGGATGGGACATGTTCTCATGTCAGGAGAAAGTAATCCAAGTCCTCAGCAACCAGGAGATCTCCTGGAGATTTTAAAGTAACATTGCTGAAGGCGTGGCCTTTACTTCCGGTATCTCATTGGCTCCTCACCACAGGTGGGAATCATGGTCACCATCCCACAGAGAGCCCCAAAGAAGTGTACAGGGTCATTCAGCTGGTACACTGGGTATTCAAACCCAGGTCTGTCTGCCTTCAAAGGCTCACCCCATGATGCAGAGCACAAAGAGCCCTGTTGTACAATACCCATGACAGACACATGTCTCCCCACTACCAAATGGCGCTTTTCCAAGTTCTCCAAGATTTGCTCTGCCTCTCATTCATCCTTGCACAGTAATAACCATAGTTTCCATTTATTGTCCATCAGTCTGTGCCTGTTACTTAACTGTGTTCTTTCCCTGAGTAATTCCTGAAGAAATAACTGTTTGTTGAATGGACGTAAGATTTAACACATCATTTAATAATCAGAACAATGTTATGAGGCTTAAATTTACTGTTTTCACATAGGTGGAAGACAGGTTTATCGAGGCCATACAATGAAAAAATTAGCAAGCTAGAATTCAAGCATCTGTCAGGCCTGAAAGCCCATGCTCTTCCCCCAAATGACCCTACCTGGAGGTTACCATGAGTGGAAAATTTTTTTTTTTTTTGCTTTTAGGTTCTGAGAATTCAATTTTATTACATCTGGCATGGAAGTCTGTTAAATACTTGTCAGGATTTCCCAGAAGCAGACCCTGAGGCAAGGATGAAAATACACATGGTTTTATAAGGAGGAGATCACAGGAAACATGAGTAAGACAGTGAGAAAGTAAGCCCTGGAGAGAAGGCAAAAGGTGCATTATCAAGCAAGTTAACACTAGTCAGTGAAACTTAATCCCACTAGGGAGACCGGGACCAGGGGAGCAGGGGGACGGTGAGGAAAGCACTCTCCTGTGGAAACAACAGAATGAGCTCAGAGTCCCCAAGTCACGTACAGTCTGGCTAGAACAGCTTGAGGTATCATTAAGCCAGTAACTCACCTGTAACTAAGACCATCCTAACCTTTGAGATTTTCTCAAGGAAACGCTGAAAGACATAAGAGATGTGATGGGAATGGCCAGACATATGTTCATGCACAAACAATCTCAACATTATAAAAATGTAAATTGTCTCCTTATCTATAAATTCAAAGGAAAGCCAATCAGAATACCAACGGGATTATTAACAGAACTTGACCAACTGATTCTAAACTCCTGGGAGAAGAAAAGCTCCCAAATAGCGAAGTCAGCTCTGAAAAGGACAAAGGTTGAGCAAACTTGCCATGACCAGATAGCTAGACTTATAAAGTTGCAGTTATTATGATGATACGGATTATCATGGGGCTAGACAGATAGACACTGGGATAGGATAGAGATTCCAAAACAGTACCCATCATGGCACTGGTCAGTAACAAGGGAGGTCATGAGACATGGGTGGGGAAGGGCAGATTGGTTAGTAACAGCTGTAGGTCTCTTGGCTTTTCATATGGAGATAAGTGAGAAAAGGAATTTTACTTTTTTCCCCTGGAAAGCCAATAGTTCCACAGCGCTCACTGAGAGACTAATCACTGGGGCAGCTTCCAGTGCTTCTGGATTTTCTGCTACACCATTTCAGCAATTTTTTCTAAGGGAAAAATATTTAGTGAAATAGTTTGACTGTATGTATTTATACAGCGATTGAAACAAGGGTTAGGACATCAGAGCCCCACTTGCGTGGCCTTCCCTCAATGCCCCCTGCCCCCATCTCCATAGGAACAAAAGGCCCATTTTTCTCATAAAAATGGAGCAGGAAAGACGGCATAACCTAAGAGTCCTCCATTCTCTTGTTTCCTCTGAAAATGTAGGCTTCAAAACCCTTGGTTTTACTTTTTCCCTTAGAATCCAGGCAGTGTTGAGATCTGCCTCCTTCCAACATTCCAGAGACCCTCTGCTATATTTTGCCTGCTTCAGAATGCATGGTGAATAAGTTTCATCTTACATGCGAACTACAATCTATTGAAACAGTAGTTCAAAAGCTCTTGAAGTCAAGGCCCAACTCATGAGAAGGAGTGGCAGAATTGATTAGGAATGTGTGCCACGGGCGGAGTCCAGGGAAGTGACAGCATGCTTGCCAAGAATTTATCATTCTTTAATTTGACATGTTTTTGTCCAGAAATATAAACATAATTTTTATGTCATTAATTCTAGGGAGCTTGGTGTTATTACTTGAAAAGTGAATCAATACCAGTTCTGCCCACAGAGTATTTGTTTCTTAAAGCATCTGGTTGGAATATGCCCCACCAACGAGATCTATACATCATATTACAGCTCTTCTCAAGTGAAAGAGGAAAAGCATACCCTCAAGAGTTAAGTTATTTGCCTTCAGCAAGCCGACAGTTGATTAGGAAATATGATATGCAGCCCAGAGTTTCCCTTCTAAATACAATAGACAATTATGTATGGTCATGTATTTCAGATAGGATAGCCATCATTGATTATCGCTTGAAACTTTATTACTTTTGAACAAATACGAACAATTTTTTTTCATGCAGGAAAGTTGGAGTGCAAACTAAACCTGACACATCATTTTATTTATTGAATGTATTTATACTTCATCTCTGTTCCTCCCCCTTCCAAAATGGAGCTTCTTACAATTACAGCCATATGCAATCTTGTTAATACAAAAAGATAGTCTTGTTAATAAAAAAAAAAGAAATTAGTCATTTTTTCCCAAATAAAGCCAATACTTGTTTACTCAGTAGTTCATTAATTAGTCTCCTTTAATATGGGAGCTTTGCATAGTTTCGCAATGGTGTAAAATAATGTTTTAACTGTAACTTATAAGAGGTACCCCTGAAAGCTCAATCTGTGATGCAGGCAGTACAGTAACAAATGAAATCTTATGAAAATATGTAAAAAAAAATTTTAAGTGTATGTAGGTAATTTTTTAAAAATGAAGCCTGTGTTTTTAGGGCACTTTTTATTCTAGTTAAGCCGACTTTTGACTTAGTTGCATTTATATCAGCAAAGACTTTTGTTATGCAATTAGAGACTGCAAGTCTCTTGCTGCCCAGAAGGTTTTCTCTCTAATGTCCAAATTTTCAGATTAGGCATTCATCTCAGAGCTGTACAGTTTTCATTCCCACGTATTGTTTTGATGCTAAAGACCACCCACTTGACCTCACCTCATTTGTTTTAACTCCCACTCCAGATGAAGCTTGAAAGCTAACATGGAGATGCATGTTTTATCAGGAGACTTGAAAAACAAAATTAACCAGTCCTCCTAACTTCCGTAGGAAGAGGTCTTGTAGGTCCGTACAAATGATTCCTGGAATATGAACATTAAGAAACTAAAAATAGAAAAAACAAACAAACAAAAAACGAAGCAAGAGGTGAGGATAGCTTATAAAATGAATGCCAGGAAGTCCTATTTAGGTGCTGGAGTTGAGTTACAAACCTGTCTAAATTCGTGGTCTGTATCTTTTTGTATTGACTTATGAGCCCCTTTGAAGATATGGTAAAAGATCTGAAGCATTCCCTCAGAAACACACAGAAGAAGAATTATTTATTAAAAGTTGCTATCAGTAAAAATAACAGGATGTTTTTATACCATAAAGTTTTAATTTTAACTGTAATAACGAATAGATGTTTAGGTGCCAATTAGGAAAAATAATTGGAAATATATTTTTCGAAAGTATCATCATAAATCTTTAGAAGCGTTTCCCTACTACTGGGGTTGGGGAGTGAGAGGGAGATGTACCAAACAGTTATAGCAAGGGAACTGGGGACCCAGATGCCCATCAAAAAAATCTATATATTTAATAAATAATAATTCTTCTGCATACGCAGCATCTTTATGTATATAGATGCTGTTTTGATGGGTAAAATTTATTTAAAAGGAAAAAAATCCAAAATTTGAGAAGCTATTCAAGAATGTATTGATTCTTTCATTTATCCCCCCATCTATTTACTCAACAAATAATGATTAAATGCTAACTACATGCCCACTCTTAGGGATATTGAGAATGAATTTCAGAAATACCCTTTAGATTATAAATTCCTTTGGGAAAGTTACTAAGTTGGCACAAGACAATTAGCTGTCAGGTATTTCATTGTGAATGGTATGCTCTGTAGCATATGAGTAGTCGTCACAGGACACATAGCCAAAGCTGGCTTCTCACTGACGTTCAGCATCTTTATGGGTTGCTGATATATACTTGGAGAATGCAAAGGCCTTTTATGCATCCAAGGTTGTCACCACTGAAAGAGGCTTTTAAAATCATGTATTTCCACCTCTTTACAGACAGAAACAGAAGGCCTTGACATAAAGTGGCTTCTCTAAAGGTACACAGCTCACCAATGATGAAACCAAGACTGAAGCTCTTGTGATTATGCTCTTTTCACTAAAGAAAAAAAATTAGGGTGCTAAATCTGCAAAAATAAAATTTATTTAAATGTATTCTTTGGTCAACTGCATTTATTTGCTTGTTTCCTTTCCTCCCACTTCTTCAAAGGTTATCTTACAAATTGTAATACATGCAGTGTAATGAAATAAAAATAATATTTGAGGGAATCTGGAGTGAGAAGGAAGAGGCGAGAAAACTTAGGTGAAACAAGAGGTTACTTTATTAACCTAACTAAATGCACCCATAAGATCCTACATGATTACTAAAAATGGGTAACAAATTAATGCTGTACTTTTCAGCAGCCGAGTAAGGAAAGAAAGCAAATTCATGGTAGACATCAGATAAAAACAATCTAGAATCTGGAAAGGTTACATACTGTATGAGTCTAGCTATATGACATTTTGGAAAAGCAAAGCTATGGAGATAGTCAAAAGATCAGTAATTGGTCAGGATCTGGGAGGAGAGAGGGATGAATAGTTGAAGCACAGAGGATTTTTAGGGCAGTGGAAATAACTCTGTATGATACTGTGATGATGGATGTATGTGATTAAACATTTGTTCAAACCCATAGAATGTGTAACAGCAAGAGTGAACCCTAAGGTAAACTATGGACTTTGGGTGATGATGATGTGTCAATCAATGTAGGTTCATCAGTTATAACAAATGTACCCCTCTCGTGGGGGATGTTGATAGTTGGGGGAGGCTCTGCCTGTGTGGGGGCAGAGGGTATGTGGGGAATCTCTGTATCTTCCTCTCAATTTTGCTATGAACCTAAAACTGCTATTATAAAACTTGAAGTTTTTGCATTAAAAAAAAAATCTAGATTCTCAGGAGAAATACAACTGCTCCTGGCCTTAAGGCCTCAATGAAATTTCTCCTGTGGGTTCTCAGAAATGCACTGCTGCTGTCAATTCAACAGTAAATTTCAGCAGGCTGGTCCTTGAGCCATTCTTCATGGAGGCCAGAGGAATGCCAAGCCCAGGACTGTGAAAGCTTGTGGACAAGAGGCCCAGGCGCACGGCACACGGAGGGTCCAGCTTCCTCCGTGGCTAACATGGAGGCCCCCCTAGAGGAATAACAAGTGATATGCCTTGATCAGGTTCTCACTACCAGTCCGGACTATTCTGAGCATTTTCATGTTATCTTCACATCTTCCGGGCAGGCCCCATCGAATATTACTTCTTAAAACTGAGTTTTTAATAAGAACTTTTAAAAAAAAGCTTACTTTTTAATAATGGAACATTCAAAGTTATAAAGGTCATAGATTCTATCAAGAACTTGAAGAATAGATATTCAGTATTGCTGAAAATTTTTCCAGTGCTGAACCAGCTGTCTTTTATGAAAATTAAGTTTCAGAAGAACATGAACCAGAGAATGTTCAGAGGAATAAAGACAAATAAAATAATTCTTCAGAACACTGGGATTCCTAAACCACTACCCCATCTCCACCACAGGCACAGGTAGCTGATAATGTATAGTATTCGAGGCACTCCAGTACCTAAGAGAATGCAAGGTGTGAATGTTTTCACTAATTTTAAACTTATGGCTATGAGACAGTGCTATGTGGCCTACAGGAGGCTAAGCATCAATGAAGCAAAGTTAATGTTTTTATCAAATAGAAGTTATACCAAATCTCTTTTCTTTAAAAAAAAAAAAACTTGTACAGAATTTTTATTTGAGCCAAACTGACAACATATGCTGGGGAGCAAGATCTCAAATGCTCCAAAGAACAGTTTTGCAGTTTCTTTTATGCATTTGATATTAAGGAGGGAACATAGGGAAGATTACACGAGGGTGGGAGAAAGCGAGATCAGGGTTAGATTACAAACTAGTTAAGATTATGTGAGCTCACATTTTAAAATGAGGGGCCCCCGAAAGGGGGCATTTCAACGGTGTTTTAACCTAGATACACAGAAACAAGCTTGCTCAAGGCCAAGATAAGCCTTTTACTAAAGCAGTTACATGCCTGGGGCATGACTACACACCATGACCTGCCCCCCAGTTAGGAATTTATGATCAGATCACCCTGTGAGGTTACTTTCCATAGATCCCCCTTTTTAGCCCACAGTGCCCTGTTTTGGTCATAAATCAATCAAAAGGTTGCACTGATGACCAGCCTTTGGTCGGATAGTGTGGTCTCACAGCCCAAGGATGGCTCATTTGGGGAACTCTCAGTATTGACGCCATCTTGTTGACCATTGGGAATGGGGCAATACTGTAACCATGGGACATGAGTTGAGGCCGAATTTTCCCAAAATGGGAAGGGCAGGTAAATGGAAAGCAGTTAGGCCGTATGGCTTTCATTGTGGTAAAAATGCTCTGGATCGTTTCTATCCTGTGAACTATCATGATCCAAGTTTTGCCTTCTTTGTCACTTGTTTTGTATTTAGCATTTAGTGTAACATTTGCATAAGCCATGAAAAGTGTGTCAACATTTCTTTTATAACTCTAAGTTGTTGGGTTATATAGAAAAATCCGAGGAAAAAGTATAACTATTATTATGACTAATATCATTAACGGACAGGTAAAAACAATCAAACAAAATGGATTCTGAGTTCAGTATCAATCCATAGGTGTACAGGCCTTGTTGACGTCTTGGGATAGCTGTTGACCTCTGATGTTGGCAGTTTCTCTTCCTCAAGGAGTATTTGCTGTCCTGTTATAGGTGGAGGCAAGTGTCAGAGACACGGGTAGATGTCCATTTGTGGATAGGTGCCTCATAAGGTCCCTTCCAACGAGGTTGGAGAGTGTCTTTCATTTGATGTCTTTTCCAATAAGCAAAAGCTAACGTCTTTGTCTCCTGGGAGCTTGCTGTGAAAAGAAGTGGTTACCTATTTGGCATTTTCTTGAAGTGACTCTATCAAACCTCGGCAGTAGTATAAGATGTCTCCTTTCCGTATTGGCAGCTGATAAATTCCTTCATCTAATTTAAGTCCAGTTTAAATGCACTATGATGCATGAAGGAATGTAACAACTGAAAACTCGGGTATGCCAGGGAGCAGGGACGGACAAAGAGGCCATCTTGGATTTTCCATAGCTCTGACTTGTTCATTTAATTTACAGCCATTGTTTACCCATACCATATACCCTAGAAGTTCTTTTTATCACTTATTTTACAATGTTCCCCATGCAATTTAACATAAAGGACCAATCTTTTGAGATGTCCCAGGAACCCTTCTTGGAATACCACAGTTATTCTTACATATATTGAGATTTTTAACCCTTAAAACCTCAATTTCTAATTAAAACTAAGAGATAAGCAATTAGCATTCTTTAGCTTGGCAGATTTATAAAGATATTTATAACCTCTAGAAATATATTTCATAGACATCAAAGTCAATTATTAACATGGACTTATAAAACCCAGGTAAAATAAAGACATGTCTGTTTTACTTAAATCAACAAACTTAAGCTAGCTTATATTGACTAAAGATTAATCTTAAATCACATGAAATTGAAAAGCATTTGTTAGTTTCTGTATTTATGAAAATTTTAGAATACCCAATCCTTACAAGTGCTTGCCTTTAAATTAATTTTAATAATATTATCCAGAGATAGAAAATTATCTCACATTCACAGCATACATAATACACACACATAGACAGACACAGAGACCTTTTAGGCATGAGAAAAACTCATAGTTTATAAAAGAACAGTTGGATCTAAATTTTGTTTTGCAGGTATTTACATCAGTCTTTTATATCTGTCCTTGACAAATCAAGTTCTAACTGACCTTCCACTTTTTAAAATAAGGACAGCCATTTTTAACACCTCAAAGAATTGGGTTGACACCTAAATGACATAATAGTTGATCCATTTATCTAAATCCTTTTACATAGCTTCATTTTAGCTCAGGGGAGAAGGCCTTTTTCGTTCTGAGACTCTCTAACAGTTTTCTTTCCATTCATTCTGCTTAATTTTATAGCTGGCTTTTTCTAACTGGGTGTGCAGAAATTAATTTAGAAGTATCAAAGGATCCTCATCTCAGCCATCTTACTATTCACAGGAGGCTGACAGTCGTGGAGTTGTTGCTGTCAGAGGCACGATTATCCATGTTAACTTTGAGATCTGTAGATTCCGAACAAACTTCTAGGGCAGCCTTTATGTGCACGTCTCCAGACGAGCCAAATGTGGTAACTGTCCCTATAGGACTGCTCTACACCTTAGAGGAAATTTCTCCTCAGGAAACCCCACAGAGATTCTTAGTCACCTAAGAATACCCAAGCAAGGGCCCCAGAGAGTTTACCGGACGCCACTGGAAACGGGATGCTTACCTAGGCATGGGCCCCTCTCTTGGGTGAACTCATTCCAGGGCACCCTGTCCTTCTCCCCAGGTCTCCCGCCAGCTTTACCAGGATCAGCTGCACTACCACACTGGACAGCTCTTGGCTCCCATCTCTGTCACTCTGGATTTGGGGATTTAAACAACTATCATGACCCTATCGGCTATTTGGCTTGGGGAAGCAAGTGTCCTTTCTCTTTCCAAGCTAAAGAGAGTTCAGTTTCTCATTTAACCAGCAAAGAAAGAGTTTGTTCAGACTCTCAGTAAGCAATCCAATTAAAAAGACAAAAGCAGCAACCCGTTTTTTTTTTTCTTTCCCTGGGTTTATCTCAACCCTATCCACCTCGAGGATTTTCTATTAACAGTTCAAATAAAGTCATGGCCCGTTACTTAAAGCAAGGAGGCCTGGGCTTCTAAGTGAACTCTCACCCAAGTTCACCAGGTACGAAGCAGGGAGCTGGTGGGGCACAATGGGCCCTTCCTTGTAACTAGCACTGGGCCTGGGCCTGCAGGGTGGTCCTGGTTGGGCTTCTTCGGAATTCTGCCGACTAATGCCAAGTAAATGTTGACGTAAGAAGCGTCCAAACCTGTAGAGAATTTTTATAAGAGTTTATTTGAGCCATACTAATGACATATGCTGGGGAACAAGATCTTAAATGCCCCCCAAATCTGCTCTTATTACATCGTCGGCATGTACCATTTTACTAAGGGTTGAGCCTGTTAACCAGCCCACGTGAGTGTTTACACCCCTTCTCCACAGCCAGGACTTCCAGGTCGTTCCTCTTCCTTGGTTACACAGTAGCCCCCCCCCATATCAGAGGGCTTGCTTTCCACAGTTTGTTACCCATGGTCAACCACAGTCTGAAAATATTAAATGGAAAATTCCAGAAATAAGAAATTCATAAGTGTTCAATTTCTCCTGCTCTGTAAGCATGATGACATCTCAAGCAGTCCCACTTTGTCCAGTCTGGGACATGAATCATCCTTTTGTCAAGTGTATCTATGCTGTATATACTCAATGCCCTTTAATCCCTTAGTAGCTTTCTTGGTTACCAGAGCAACTATCACAGCATCCTGGTGCTTGTGTTCAAGTCACCCTTATTTGACTTAATAATGCCTCCAAAGTGCAAGAGTAGTGATGCTGGCAATTCAGATCTGCCAAATAGGAGTTGTAAAACTGTTTCTTTTAAGTGAAAAAGTAACTCCAGTACAATAAAATATTTTGAGGGGGGGGGGACCACATTCACATAACTTATATTACAATCTGTTGTTATAATTGTTCTATTTTATTGGGTCATCAGAAAAGTCATGATGTATTTTGTCTATGTTTTTCAAAGGTCATTTAATATAAAGAACAAAGATCAATCAATGATATATTGCCCATTTTGTTCGATAACCTTTTGCCATTTTTCAATGAGCTTTAAAATTCCTCATTCATAGAAGGACCTGTCTTTATTTGTGAAAAACTGAACAAGGTGCTGATTTACAGCCTCATCTGAATTGAACGTTATACCACGCAAGGAGTTTTGAAGAGAGAGAAACAAGTGGAAGTCTGATGGTGCAAAGTCAGGCGAGTATGGTGGGTGTGGCAACACATCCCATCTAAGCTCCAATAATTTTTGACCGGTGATCAAACTTGTGTGTGGTCTCATGTTGTCGTGATGGAACACAACTCCTTTACAATTAACGAGCTCTGAACGTTTCTGGATGATGGATTGATTCAAACTGTCCAATTGCCGACAGTACATATTTGAATTGATTGTTTGGTTCCTTGGTAGGAGCTCGAAAAACACGACACCTTTAAAATCCCACCACATTGAGAGCATAACCTTCCTCTGATGAATGTCTGCTTTCGATGTCATTTGAGGCGAATCATCACGTCAGGACCAAGACTGTTTGCGCACCACATTGTTGTAAACAATCCACTTCTCATCACCAGTTATCAGTCGCTTCAAAAAAGGATCGATTTCTTCACGTTTAATGAGCATATTGCAGATGTTTTTAAGCACCGTCAAATGAATTCTTTCAGTTCATGCGGAACCCAAATATCGAGCTTGCTTACGTATCCCGGCTTCACCAGATGGTCGTGAACGCTTGAATGATGGATGTTCCATGTTCCTGTAATCTCTCGTGTTGAGTAACATGGGTTTCACTCACTCAATGACTTTATTTTGTCGTCATCAACCTCAGCGGGACTCCCTGACCAAGGAGTGCCGTTGAGATCAAAATCATCAGCACGGAATTTCTTGAACCATCTTTGGCACTGACGTTCTTATAGAGCATTGTCACCCTAAACTTTATGCATCTTTCCACAAGCTTGATACGCATTCTTCCCTTTATGGAAGTAAAACAGTAAGATATGGCAAAAATGCACAGTTTGGTCTTCCATCTTCAACTTGTTGTAAAATCTCCAAATCTCAAACAAATCGCTCAATTTTTTTTTTAGAATGAAGCTAGAACTGTCAGCTGTCAAATGACATAGCAATAACATAGATGCAAATGACTCTAGTACTTCCAAAAATGAACTAGTGCCATCCGTTGCAAACATGCATCATGACTTTTGCGACGACCCAATATTATTAGTTCTTGTTGTTAATTTCTTACTGTGCCTAATTTTCTAAATTAAGCTTTATTATAGGTATGTATATATAGGATAAAACATAGTAGAGGGTTTGGTACTATCTGCGATTTCAGGCATCCACTGGAGGCCTTGGCATATAATCCCCGTGAAGAAGGAGGGACTATGATATCTCGAGTATCTGTTTTCCTCTAGTCCGCATGAAGTCTGATTTCCCAGTGGGAATGATACCCATGCGGGCCCTCATAAAGGAGATCCCCTGCTGCATATCAGAATCACCAGGGGGACTTTTATAAAGCCCGAAATCCAGGCTGTACCCCAGACCCAGTCTCAGAGCCTCTGGGGTGGAGCCTTCAGAAGACAAAGGTAGAGATAAAGGGAGGACACTGAGAGCGTGAGCCCCGGGTCCCTGGTGTCCTGGAAGTGAGGAGAGATGGTGAGGAAGGAGACCAGTAAAAAACTCAGGAACCTGTGCTCTGGCCCAAAGGACTCCAATCCTGTGGCTCTGGCTGCAAACAAATGGCAGCTCTCAGACACGGAGGACACTGCTTCTTCACCATGTTCTGTACATCCTGCCACCAGATCAGTCCTACCTCTGAAATCCATTAACACTAAGGCTTAAATGTCTGCTATCAGAGACGGCCAGGGAGAGGAAGAGTGAATAGTGAAAGGTAAGGGTAACCTACAGGAGGGTTTGAGGGTGGGGGCAAAAGGCAACAGGGGAGATAAGTCTTGGGTTCTACCCTACCCTTGGCCATGGCCGTTTGATTGAATGATTCTCTTTAGTACCAGCCCCGTGTTGATGGTGTTTTGGTGGAGACAGCTGGCCACAAGGGGTGCTTGTGTCGCCACTATCCTTGAGCTTGGAGTTATAGAATATACTAGGAAGAACCTTGGTTACCAGACAGGTAACCTTAGGGTACAAACAGGATAGAGAAGGTGGGAAGTCAGTCCAGTGTTTCTCAGGCTTCCTGCTTTTGAGTCATAGCACGGCTCCCAACACCTGGGTAGTAAGCTTCAGTTCTCTCTGCCAACAAATTCCACCAAGCACAGACATTTGCCCCAGAAAAGGGCACTCACTACTCCCTTTAGGCTCAGGCAGTGTGGCGGGGGATACTTCTTGTGAGAAACTGAATCGTAAAAAGAGAAGAGTGCATTTCTACCTCTTTTTTGGTCTCTCAAAGAAGTCAAAATTAATTGTATAAATTTAGAAGTGGCTAATTTTTAAGGGAAATTTAATCTGTATGTTACCCCAGTGAAAAAGTAACCTGTTTACAAAGCAAGAAGATCAGCGTAGAAAGTGTAACCCAATCATGCTTTGTAAATGAGTCAACTTTTCACGGGACTATTGTATATCACACAGCTTTTACACAAGCTTGTTAAATTTTAGACATTCAAGACAACTCTAAAATGTTTGGATACCTTGGTTAGATTTTTCTCATTACTAGTTAAGCCTCCATATTCTAATAATAAGAATGTATGTAAGAACTGCAAACTTACTATGAAGAAAAATTAGTAGATAATAATTCTGCCCCGAGAAAGAATGTCATGAGCTGAGACCTACCCAAAGAGTGGCTATTTTCCATTCTGAATTCTGTCATTGTCCAGCAGTGTAAATTGCCGGTGCTAGAGTTAGTCTGCAAATAGCCTGGGAGGTGTTAGAAAAGATTAATGAAAACATTTTCAAAGATGCACGTCAAGCCCTTTTATTGGTCAGTAGAGAAGTATTGATTTTAATCCATTATTTGTGAGCTTGGAAGGAAATAATTATTTGCAAATTACGAAATAAGAACAATGTAATATTTATTTTCGACCTCTTGGCAGACCCAAGCCTCCCCTCTTCTGGTTCTCTAGCCTTATGAAAAGAGGCTGGAATTCATGGGGTTTGCTTTTTCATGGTGAATTATTTGAGGCTGAGAACTGGAATAAGGAGTAGAAGAAAGGGAGACTCACATTCTGAAGGTCTAAGAGTGAGGAGGTGAGAGGGCAGAAAATGCAGCCAGCTTCCTCTGACTCTCATCTGGCCCATAGTTTCTTCAAGTGTAGTTTTAGTCTACATGCCATTATCAATGAATATAAACGTTCAAAATATTTAAAAAATAACATGCAACACGTTTTAAGGACCAACCATGAACCAGGCACATTATACGTAAGAACTTGAATAACAACTCTACAGAGTGGTTCATTTTATCCCTATTTTACACATACAAGGTTAAGCTGAGAAATAATCACCTGCCTAAGGCCACACAGCTATAAACATAACAAATCTGGAAGTCTAACCTAAGTCTAGCTCCTTTGCCAAACAATACTGTCTTCCAAGATTATCAGGAGTCACTGAAGTGAGTCAGGTCAGAAAGGGCCTTTGTAATTATTTGGTTTTTTATTCATTCATCCAAGTTAGGCCTGTGTTGCCTGACTGCATAGTGATCAATGTCCTAGGCTTTGAGGTCAAGTCCTACATCTGGTCCTTGCTGTCTTGGTTACTTGGTCAACTCACTTAATTTAACCTTGGGTTCCTGCTTTATAAATAGGAGATTGTGATGGTACTGACTTCATAGTGTTCTTGTAGAATAATGAAATGATAACTTATGGCCCTTGGTTTGGTGCCTGGATATAGTAAGCACGCAATAGCTTTATGTTGATGGTAGTGGTGAGGATGATGGTGATCACGGTGATGATTGTGATGGTGATGGTGATGAGTTCCTGGGGTACAGATGTCATTTCTCTACTAAGGAACGCTGGTGCTAGAAGGCTATGATAACCATCAGAGACCCTTGAATCCAGGATTCATCTGTTCCTTGCTTCTGGCTGTAGATGGAGCCGCAAACAACAGGGCCACATTCGTGCACCCTGCTACATGATTGATTTATTCACTGGCCCTTAACCATGAACAGTCTCTCTCTTGCTCATGACTCTGGAAAAAGAGGGTAAACTCCCCAGGCTCAGGGCCTGCAGACACCCAGAGGACACAGTGGGAGCATTTTCCAGCAGTGTGTAAAACCCTCCACTTGGACTCCCAGCTTCTCTCCCAGGATGATAGCCTCTTCAGAAACCAGTGCCAGTTTCCTCACAGTCACTGACCCTCCAGGCCACAAGCAAATGAGGACGTGGGGACTATCCAAGGGACTCCCTCCCCCCGGCCTTCATCCAGATGTTTGGCACCGTGGAACAAGGCACAGCCACAGTTTCCTTTGGACACTTTAAGAAATTAATATTAAAGGATGTGTCACCCTGGATCTAGTAGGCAGGTTGCCATAGGTTTCCTCAAGCAGCATTTGGAGCTTCAGAAGGGAGTTTTGGAATCGAAGGGGAAAGCGCAGGTTATCTTACCTGTCTTAGGCGCGCTCTCCACCAACCCTCCCTTCCAAGAGCGCTTTGTCAGTGCCTGCCCTGTCTATGTTCAAATGCTACCCTGGAAACCTCACTACAATTCCTCAGCCTAAGATAGGAAAAAAACCTAGACATTAACATCAGCTTCTGTAGCAGGCTGGGACATTTCCACTGAAGGTCTCTCCTGGAAGTTCAGAATTTTAGCCTGAGCTGGGCTAAGAGCTTACAGAATTAATTCCTTCTTGCCTCCATTCCCTTGCGCATGATGATTTTGTTAAAATGATAGAGTGTTTTTATTTGCCATGAAATCTCCATCTCACAGTTCTAATGGGATTCAGATGACTTTACCTGATAGGTGAACTGTTAGGAACTTTCTAACCCACAGCCCAAACTAGAAACAATAATGCCCGAAAAAGGCTTACAAATCATATTTTAAAGACAACACTAGGCTATAGATGTGAAAATAATAACAGCATTAGTAAAGGATTGCCCTAGCTACTTTTTTCCTCTAAATTGTTTCCATTTTGCTTTCACATTCGCATAGGATTGAGGGTTTTGTTCCGAGTTCCATGTCGGGAAGGCGCGGACCCCACATGCCTTCTGCTGCAGAGCTGGGTACACGTGGAGCCTGTCCACCACTGGGAAGGATTTAGAATAAAGGTCTGGTAAAGATAAAGGACTTTAGAACACATTATCTGGCCCACTGCAGCTACCACTGGTCTGTATTCATAAAATGGTAGGTACATCCCTTTGCCCTGATGAAATTTCCAAAGTATAAGCAATATGGAGTGACTATATAGAGGAGTAGAAAGCCTATCAGGTATAATTTATTGAGTGCTTATTATATCTAGACACTGTTACATGGAGTATCTTACGTAATCTTCACAACAGCTCTATAGCTATCATCCCCAGTTTTGAGGGAACAGAGACACAGCAAGGTTATGTAACAGGCCTAAATCACCAACTACTGAATGGTGGAGTGAATATCCAAACACAATTAAGTCCTCATTTTTAACTGCTACACTATAATTTGATTTGGGGAGTCAGATTTTCTATGTCCTAGTTCCAGTTTTGTCACGAATTCTTGGAATTCTGTTTGCTCGTCTGTATAATGAAAAGGTTGGAGTAGGTAAGTGCTTCCAGAATGGTTTTTGGAATTCACGAAGATGGATTTGGAATTCCAGGAGATTCAGGGAAGAGAGACAAAAAGGATTAAGAAAGAAAAAAAAAGCGACGTGACATCCAGTGGCATCTATTGTCACAGAAAAGAGAGATAAAGGAGAAGGTAACAATTTACCCACCTAATTGTCAGTAAGCATGATGACACTAGGTCAGTGATTTTAACTAATCTGTAACAAGCACTAGTTGAAGAAGCCTATATTTGTTTGTTTCCTATTAATGCTTGTGGCAAATACATAAACCATTTCATGCCAATTCTGTTCTGTTTCTCAGTGTGCAGTTCCTTTTGCAGTCCCATTACTTACCAGGTATATTTAGGGTCCAAAAAGATTTGGTATTATGCTCGCGCGCGCGTGCGCGCGCGCACACACACACACACGCACACACACACACACACACACACACACTTGTTCAAATTACTTAAAGGAAGTAACTTATTCACAGATGCAATTTAGCTGATTACGTGCAATTATGAGCATATATCTGCCATCCAAGCAGAGCACTGCTCTGGGTTTTATGTGAGGATAGCCAAAAATAGACTTATCTAAACCATGGTGGCCTAAGAATTATCATACCAAATTTAAACCTTTGGGTATTCAACTTTCCCAGTGTGACTTCCTGTTTTGCAGAAAAGAACTTGAAGAAATAATAATAAAAGAAAGGCTCATACTCATTTCTGTTCACCAAGTGGCTCATTCAAAACAACATTTTAATGATTTAAGTGTAAATGAATCAGAAGCATATGGATTAGATTTCCCTTAAAATACACAAGGATTTTTAAATGAGGGAGAGTGGAATGAAGAATTTCCCCAAATTTAGTGCTCCTTGGAATGGCCTTTTCTCATGTTATTAAAAATTGGTGGGGGAGGGGCGGGGGTGCTGAGTCACTTTGAACTACATTTTGCAAACGGGTGGAGCTGGGAAAAAAAGGTTCCTAACATCTTCTTTAAAAGGGGACCATACTTCTTGGGCATCGACTAATTCATCCCAACCAGCATTTTTGATGAGTTAAGTGTAAATGAATCAGTAACATACGGATTGCATTTGGAATACACATGGGATTAAAAAATGAAGGAAAAAAGCACTTGGTAAAGTATGTCTGGGGTTTTGCCAAACCCATAACATTAAAAAAAAAAAAAGTTTGAAACAATTGATGAAACCCTCCCAGGCCCTGCCATCCTCACCATGGGGAGTAGATGCATGGCTATTTATGTGACTACTCATTCACCAGGCCCTTCCCTCTTAACACTATGGAATAGCCAGGGTCCAGCCTCACCTGCCTGGTGCCCAGGGTGCTTCATAATTTTAAGTTTCCATCTCAAAGAGGATCACTTCCCAAGTAAGAGAGAAAGCTGACTTAGTCCCCTCTTGAGAGCATGTAAATATAGTGCATTTGGCTGTTCAGCCATTTGTTTTCCTAGATAAACGTAAGAAGCAATTGGACAGAGGTTGGAATCTGTCCGTAACTGGGATCTGTATTTTGTGTTTATTTTCAGTTTTTCATCTGGCACCTGAATAATACAAACGGTGACTTCCTGCCCCATAGCCTGCATGGAGCCCCCCCTAAATCAGTGGTTCCCCACTTTTCACCTCCATGGACCTTGTTATCTTGTTCTCCTCTCAGATTCCATATTTTGAAGCAAATGATCTATATACCAGATGTAATTATTGAGAAATAATTTCATCATTTTGTTATCAATCAAAAACTGTCATTGTGAGAAATCTAACATAAACACATTGAGTTGATAGCATTTGAGTGAAAAGAAATATATTTTATCTGTCCTTTGCGGTCTGAACCCAGTTACTTCTGTAACTCCAGTGAGTGTGTCTGACATATTGGAAATGTCTCAGAAGCCCATTGGGTCCCCAAAGAGCTAGGATCCCAGATGGGGAATTATTAGCCTAATGGGTCTGACAGACACTTCAAGGTGGAGAGATTTCCAGAACAACTCCAATGGGATCTCTAAGAATCAATTCTATTTATTTATTTATTTAACATTTTTATTAAAATATAACTAACATGCAATATTATATTAGCTTCAGGTGTACACCATAGTTATTCAACATTTATAGACCTAAAGAAGTGATCACCATGATAAGTCCAGCAACCACCTGACACCGTACCACGCTATCACAATATTATTGACTGTATTCCCTATGCTGTACATTGCATCCCCATGACTTATTTGTTTTATACCTGGAAATTTGGACCTCTTATTTACATTCATATTTTCTTCCCCCGTTTTAACTTATCAATTACAGTTGCTATTCAGTATTATTTTATGTTAATTTTTTGTGTACAGCATAATGGTTAGATATTTATATAATTTAAGAAGTGTCCTCCTAACTAGTCTAGTACCCACCTGGCACTATACAGTTATTACCATATCATTGACTATGTTCCCTGTGCTTTATTTACTTTACATCCCCATGACTATTTTGTAACTACCGATTTGTACTTCTTAATGCCTTCATCTTTTTCACCCTGCCCCCAACCCTCCTCCCTGATCATCTTGATAAATCTAGTACTCATCTGACATACATACTTACTGCAGTATTATTGACTGTATTCCTTATGCTGTACCCTACATCTTCACGACTACTTTGTAACAGCCGATTTATACTTCTTAATTCCTTTCTTTTTTAAACCCATGCCCAATCCCCCTCCTGTCTAGCAACCATCAAAATGTTCTCTGTATCTATGAGTTTGTTTCTGTTTTTTGTTTCTTTGTTCTTTATATTCTACATATAAGCAAAATTACATTGCATCTGTCTTTCTCTGTCTGACACTCCACTCAGCACAACACCTTCCAGGTCCATCCATGCCGCCGCAGATGGCAAGAACCCATTCCCTTCCCTGGCCAAGCAATATTCCATTGTATATATGTACCACTTCCTCTTTATCCATCAGTGGACACACAGCCTGCCTTCCCGTCTTGGCCATTGTAAGCAATGCTACAGTGAACATATGGATGCATGTGTTCCCTCAAAGTAGCATTTTGGGTTTCTTGGGATAAATACCCAGAAGTGGGATTACTGGGTCCTTCTTTGTATCTTGTTATACTTTTTTGTTTTAAGGTATATTTTGTCTGGTATAAGTACTGCTACCCCAGTTTTTTGTGGGGGGTTTTTTCATTTCCATTTGAACAAAATATCTTTTTCTATTCATTTACTTTAAGTCTGTGTGTGTCTTTTGATGTGAAATGGGTCTCTTGTAGGCAGCATATGTATAGGTTTTGTTTTCTTATTCATTCAGACGTCCTATATGTTTTGATTGGAGCATTTAATCTATTTACATTTAAAGTAATTATTGATAGGTATGTCATTATTGCCATTTTATTATTCAAATTTTTTATCTTTTAGTCTTAAAGAAGTCCCTCTAACATTTCTTGTAATACTGGTTTGGTGGTGATTGAACTCCTTTAGCTTTTCCTCATCTGGGAAGCTCTTTATCTCTCCTTCAAGTCTAAATGATAGTTTTGCTGAGTAGAGTAATCTTTGTTGTAGGTCCTTGCTTTTCATCATGTTGAATATTTCCTGCCATTCCCTTCTGGCCTGCAAGGTTTCTGTTGAGAAATCAGCTGATAGTCTTATGGGAGCTCCCTTGTAGATAACTAACTGCTTTTCTCTTGCTGCTTCTAAGATTCTCTCTTTGTCTTTAATTTAACCTTGGGCATTTTAATTATGATGTGTCTTGGTGTTGGCTTTTTTTTGGGTTCCCCTTGTTTAGGACTCTCTGTGCTTCCTGGGCTTGTATATCTATTTCCTTTTACAGGTTAGGGAAGTCTTCCGTTATTATTTCTTCAAATAGGTTTTCAGTTCCTGGTATCTCTCTTCTCCTTCTCATACCCCTATGATGTGAATGTCATTATGCTTGATGTTGTCCCAGAGTCACTTAAACTATTCTCATTTTTTTGGATTCTTTTTTCTTTTTGCTGTTCTGTTTGGCTGTTTTCTGCTACCCTATTTTCTAAATCACTGATTTGATCCTCTGCTTCATCTAACCTACTGTTGATTCCCTTTAATGTATTCTTCATTTCAGTTATTGTATTCTTTATTTCTGACTGGTTCTTTTATACATTTTATAACTCCATTTTTATGTTTCCTATCTCTTTATTGAAGGTTTCCCTCAGATCATTGAGCATCCCTATAACCAGTGTTTGGAATTCTGTGTCTAGCAGATTGCTTGCCTCCATTTTGTGTGGTTCTTTTTCTGGAGCTTTGTTCTGTTCTTTTATTTGGGATGTGTTTCTTTGTCTCCCCATTTTGACTGCCTCTCTGTGTTTTTTTCTATGTATTAGGTAGGGCTGCTATGTCTCCTGGTCTTGGTAGAGTTGTCTTATGTATTAGGTGTGTTGTGGAGCCTAGTGCTGCAGTCTCCCTGGTTACCTGAGGTGGGTAATCCAGGTGTGTCCTTTGTGTGGGCTGTGTGTGCCCTGCTGTTGTAGTTGAGCCTTGGCTGCTGTTTGCATATCAGTGGAAGGGATTGGTCCTCAGGCTGATTGGTTGTGAGGACTGGTCATGACTACAATGGAGGAGCTGTGCTACAGGGGCTGACTCTACCGAGCAGGATTAACTTTAGAAGACTCTGGTGCCTTCCCAGTCTGCCTTTTGACTGTGTCATCCCTGGAGGTGACATCGTTTTGCTCCGGCTGGGTCCAAAGCTGGCCACTAGGCATGCCAGTCCTGGGTCCTGCTGGGAAGGGCCTCACCACAGGCCAAGTTGAACCTCAGCCTTTGTGTTGCCCAGGGCCACGTGGCATGAGCCACAAAACAATCTGCAGATGTCGGCTGGCTGTGCTGGGTTTGGAGGTCCAAGCCACGAAGCACAGCCAGCTGTCACTAGTGCGGGCTTAGGGCTGCTCAGTCAGAGGTATAGGACACACTGAAGCCAGATGCTGCTTGTTTGGGTTTGTGAACCTTTGAGAGATTTTAGAAAAGTCCACGGCATGAGCCAAGACAAGCTGTTTATGTGGAAAAGCCACTGGAAGCGGCTTGGATGTGCTTGAAAGTTGGGTCGGGAGGTGTCTCAGAGAATCAAGGTGAGTGAATGGTGTTAGTCAGTTTGATGGAGACTCAAATATAAGGTGGCCACCTCTGTCGGCACGCTGGGAAAGGGGAGGGCTCAACAAAGAAACAATGACTTCTGGCCCAAAGAAAGCTGCCCCTCCAGCCCTCGCCTTGAAGCCAGACAATTCAGTTCCTCCTCTTATGTCCCTGGTGCTTTTTGAGTTGCTTCCCCAACACTGGAGCTCAGACTGAGTGAGTTCCTCAGCAAGTACAGGCATAAGCCTTTTAAGAGGAGGCCTGGAACTGCAGCTGCTCTAGTTTCACTCAGCCACCATCTCCACTGGTTTTTATAGCCAGAAGTTACACAGTCTTCTCTCCCCAGTGCTTAAATCCTGGGCTGGGGAGCCTAGTATGGGACTGATACACCCTCACTCCTCCAGGTATGGGGGGGACACTCCACAGCCAAGATATCCTTCCCAATTTTTAATGGTCACACGTGGGTGTGGGACCAGCCCATTCTGCATCTCTGCCCCTCCTGCCGGTCTCAATGTGGCTTCTTCTGTATGTCCTTAGTTGTAGGGCTTCAGTTCAGGTAGACTTCAGGTGATTCTCAGTGATGGTTATTCTGTAGTTGTAATTTTGATATGGCCGTGAAAGGAGGTAATCACAGTGTTTACCTACTCTGCTATCTTGATGGGATCTCCCAATTCTAATAGCATTTGAACAAATCTCTCCCAAATACTACTAAGCAGGTCAAAAAACTTGGTAGCTCTGAGACTTATCTGAGAGAGTCAGAAGTGGACCAGTGGTGCCACTCTCTCCCCAACACAGAGTTTCTGATTTTTTAAAGTGATCATGAGCCACTCCCCTTCACTTTGGAGGCCTTCTGCTCCTCACCTGGGGCCTGAAGCCATCCTATAGGCTCCATGTAAGACCTTTGCAGAGACTTCAATGGTTTCAATCCCTCACAGCCACCCAAATACCTATTTTATTTTCAAGAACATTAAATATGTGTCATCAGGGCTTGTTAAAGGGTTTAAGGGAAAACTGACTTCATTATTTCCCTGCTCTGTTTCTGAGGGTGGTGTGGGGGAGTGGAGTAGGAAGGAGTGATTATTTGAATATCTATATAAAAATTCAAAAATGACTCTTTTCACATCAGGACTTCGGCAAACATATTCCTGCGTGTTTTTATCAGAGTAGGTGGGAAGGCAGTTCCTTTCATAATACTGGAAAATAAGGTTGCTCTCAAAATGCCTAAGAAGCAGACACAGCTCTGGCAAATGTCTCAGGAGACAGATCATCTTGAGACAGCCGTGGAAACAGCTTGACATTAATGAAAATGTGCAAATGAGATAATAAACTAGGATGGAAGAACCATTTTAAATCAACCTCTGGCCCTTTTTATTTTCTCCCGGCTGCACCCCCTCATGGGACAGTAACACAGATCGTTCAGCGCAAGGAGCCACAGTAGGATTTACAATGACAGGAGAAAGGAGATTGTCCCCTTTTGCTCGATGTCCTCTACCGTTGTCAAGCACCAGAGTCAAGGTGCTGTTGTAACAATAAGCTGCCTCTTGAAATGAATCATGTCTGCGGCTTATGCACATTTAGTGTCTGAGTGACCGCACCTCGGCAGAGAGGCCGAGTCATGGGAGCATGCATAGATGCTTAATTTTACTTCAGGAAAGCAATCAAACCAGGGGCACTTAGGCCCTCCAGTGGGGCCCGCTCAGAAACAAGACGGACAAGTTCACAGGCCATTGCCCAGGAGCCTCTGAAGGGCTGACATAAGATCGATTGGCCATCCCAGGCCATTTAGCAAACAGTTTACATAGGTGGCCTGGGTACTGGATTTAAACTAAATGAAAACTATCAGGAGAATTCCCTATAAAGTGGACTTGATCTATATTAGGGAACAGGCTAATTATAGGGATTGGCATATATGGAATCAAAGTGAAACACTATATGGGACTAGAGAGTGGTGGTCTTTTATACCAGGGTGGTCTGAAACCGGGGTTTAATGTATGTACAATATACAAACATTTTTGACAGACCATTAACACCTATAATCTTGTAAATATTTGCAATTTTCTAGATCATAAATATAGCTGCATAAGCAGTTCTTTCAGAACATCATTTATACACCATTAAAGGTTAATTTACAAGTTAGTACCTTATAGAAAGAAGATATGTGGGCTTTATGCTAACTTTCTGTAAAGGGAGACCGGTGTCTCCAAAAGCAATTTGTAGCTCTCCTGTGGGTCTGACTGGGGTCCTATTCAAAGCACTATTTGAATTCTTTTCATCAGCTCATGTTCACAGCAAACTTAATCTTCTGTTTTGGGGGGAAAAAAAACAGAGGGGGGAGAAAGATCTGAGGTCTTCAGGCTGTACTTCCAAGCATCCAACTGTTTATTTGAACAGGCTCTCTTGACACCGTTCTCATTTGTCATAGTCCCTCTGATACCTGCTGTTGTACCTTAGCCTCCTTCCCAAAGGGCTTCCAACAGTTCTCAACTTAAAGACTCCTCGGAGGGACCAACAATGAAGTCTGACCTCTGAGGCTACCATTGTGTGACATTACATTTTGTAAAAGATCAAAGAGAACAAGGCAAAGAGGAAAGAAAGTGTTTTGTGGGGGAATCCGCCCCCCCTCCCCCCGCCACCCCTCCAGCCAGGCAATACTGGAGTCTCTGTGAAGGTGGTGATAGGGACCCCAGTTCCCTTAGGAGTTGTCCACAAATTAGGGCGATTGAAAGTCCCTGGGGCGCTCTGGGAAAAGAACATCTCCTCTGTGAGAGGGTGGGTACATGTGGGTCACATCCATGAGGAGTAAGCCACAGAGTGAAGTCAAGTGACCACAGCTGATTTGTGTTGTCTGGAAAGCTGAATGGTGTCGCTGATTCAGCGTGGAGCCTCTTTTCCTCTGAAGAAGGGTTCCATCGATATCATAGCCCTCTCCTGAAATGAGAACAGCCAGCGTGCTGGCTGCATGCCTGCCTGGCCTGGCACAGGCATTTTTTATGCATCTTGAGCCCACTCTGCGTCTTAGACCTCCCGAACAGAGGAGTCTCAGGATTTCCCTGCCACTCTGATTTTCAGGAGCTCATTAAGACACTGGAAGCAAATTTCCAAAAGTGTGCAGTCTACGTACACACTCCTGTCTTCTCTTTCTGTTGATTTAGGACCGTTTCCTGAGCATATCCGATCTCCTCTGTGCTCTTTTGCCCCCTCAAAGCCAGCCCAGGTCTCAGGATAGCAGACAGCTCTCCCCACATCTGCAGCCCTTCAGCTCAGGGTGGCCAGTAGAACACTGAACTGAGTGAGAGCTGAGAGGTTTAGACGCTAACCCTAGGTCTGCCACTGTATGATCTTACAGACATGACAGTCAACTTGGGCTTCATTGTTCTCGTTTGTAAGGGACTATGCTGGACAGTTAACGAGATGGCCTCAAAATTCCCTTCCATGACTCATAGTCTATCCTCTGTGGTTCCTCTCATTTGGGACCCATAAAACCAATTAGTACACTCCTCTCCCCTCTCCAAAGACTTTGTTTTAGGGAGTAAACAAAACAAAGCATTACCCCCCATCCCCTCAAACACTCCCCTATCCCTCAAACTCTGACCCTATCATCACATACTTTCCAGCCTTTTCCTACAAGAACCCCATCTAAGCCATGGCCACTCTGAGCAGTTTTCTTGCCTCTTTCTCTGCTCCACATCTTCCCTTTCCAGTCTAGTTTCATATTATAAAAAAAATATTGATGTAGCTCATAGGTTTTATGGGAATGAAAGATTCCATGATATTCTGAGAGGAAACCCAAGATTTGAGCAAATGGTGCAATGTTTAATAAAATTGGAATTTTGAGGCCGTGGCTAGGGATTTATTTGGGATCCTGAGTAGGCCCACCACAGCCTGGAGGCCAAGTGTAGGATAGTACGTGCAAAGGAACTAATCAAAGGGCACAGTATTTGATGAGGGAGGGACACACAAAAATAAGGGTTGCCATGAGGAGTGTCAAGGTGTTGTCCACAATCAGAGTATAGAACTTTTTATACCAGTGAACAGTGAAGTTTGGTTTTCTTGATATCTTTCAACTGTGCTTGACTCATTTGTAAATAACACTGCTTATCTGAGTATTGGACTTCTCTTCCATTTAGAAGAGATTATTTTGAACCCTATGTTATATATTCTTCCAATTTCTGATTTGGATTCTCAGAGCTCATTGTATCAGCACTGTGTTAGGCCAGCTACTCTGAGAATTTTACCCTCGTTTGAATCTACGTCAGTGGCCTCCGAGACACATCCCTGCTGAATCATTGCGAGTTTGAATAGCCTGAATGCTGCTCCCACCTGAGCCCTTTCATCCCGCCTTCCGCGTCACTCCATCTCCTTACTGTTTCTACTTTCAGAATGACCCTGCCCTACATATGAGCTTTCCCCACTAGGAGTTGACTAAGTTAATAACAGAGTAGACTGTGCACATTGGTGGTTCCCACTGGGTTACCTTGTTAGCCGCCCTATCTCCCCCCATATGAATGAAGATCACTTATGTGATGTATCAGGCTACATGACCTAAGTTCGCTGTAGATATTCCTACAAAGAGCCATGATTTCATACGATGTCCTTGGTGTTGGATGAATGTTAACTGATGAAATGGCCACATGAAAGATGTTTCTGCATCTTTCGTAAATTCGCTGTTGAAGATCATCCAATATGTTATTCAATACCTCCTGTATAAGGAGCCATGTGATTAGTTTTTCCCTAGGGTTCAGTGCTAAAAGGGGGGAAAAAATCTTTGTCTCCCAATTAACTCTTTTGCTTGCTTTTAAGAAGGAATTAGAGCCACAAAACTCAGTTGGGCTCAAGAGTATTAGAGGAATAGTTCCTTAATTGAGGAAGGGAACGCACCATGATTTCTGCTTCTTTCTGCCTTGGTTACCAGGAAGTTCCGGGCCAGTCTTTCGCTCAGTTGTCATCCCCTTCTTTATCCTGCTTCTGAACTGGTCCAGCACTCTTCTTTCCTTCTCCTCTTTTAATTACTCCGTCCTTGTTCTCTTAGCAATGCGTTTCCACTCTTCTCACCTCTGTATCTCCAGTGCTTTGGGGAAGGAAGGGAGGTTAAAATAATATATTACTTTCCCCAGGCAAAATGTTATTTTGCAGGGCTCTTCTGGGGAAATGATGCTTTAACCCAAGGCCTATCAAAGGATATTTTAAGAGAGGCTCCTCCAAACAAAGGAAAACAAAACAGGAAGTTCTTTGAGCAAAAATGATTAGAAAATATTTATTATATACTCCAACTGCCTCTTGGAGATTCTCAAAGAATATTAAGAGAGCTATATCTAAAAAGTCCTTAAGTAAAGAAAATAAGTGTATTTGAACACACAATCCTTTTACATGTTATTCAGAAGAACATACTTTGAGAACTTCTACTGAGTCCAAATGGTGGATTTTGGTGATGAATCTTTCAGGTACTGGGGCCATCAAGTAGAGGTGATGCTGGGTCAGTATGGAGGTGGAGGCGTGACCTTTCCTGCTTCCCAGATAAGACCAGAGGGAACTGCCCACTCTCCTTCACGTCTTAGCACTCAACCTGAAACTCCTCCCCACGATGTTGAGGCCTTCCTAATATCACTTGCTTCCACAAATGATCCATTCATCTTCACCAGTTTATACAGCTTTCTCTCCCAATATTAATGCCCACAGAGCTCCTTATCAATGGTATTCAACTTTTGAAACTAAAAGTGACAGAAACCATTTTGGAGCAGAAGAGTTCATTGGCTCATGTAACGGGAAGTCGAAGGGTAAACGTAAGGCTGGCAGAATCCAGGAGCCTAAATTCAGTCATCACATCTACTGCTTTCCCCTTCTCTTGGCTCCACTGCCACCTGTCCCTTATCATCCTTCTCTCTGCATGTTGGGAAAGAAGGCCCCTGACGACTCCACGTGGGCATGCTACAGACTCACAATCCCACGGGAAGAATTCCCTCTGTCTCTACTGTTCATATACCAAGTAACATGGAAGCACTGTGGCTGCCCCTGTTTACAAAGTCACATGTCCATCCCTGTACCAAGAGCCGATATCAGAGTGTTGCCCGAGAGCAACTGCCCAGCTTGAGTCATGGGCCTGCTTACTCAGGAAGGTTAAATGGCCAAAAAACTGCAGGCTTACCGTATGAATACCACCATGTGTCTTGCTCGTTAGGAAGAGATGAATTATCCCACTCAGTCAAAAAACAATCTTTCTTAAGAAAAAAAAGCAGTATTTTACTCTACTTAGAATTACTTTCATTGCATCATTTTGCTCTCACTTCCAATGCTTCTGGTTGTTTTCATCTACATCTTATCTCTACAGCTAGACCGTAAGCTCCTCCAGGACAGAAATCATGCTTTCTTTTCATTTTCATTTTCTTTTCTTTTCTTTTTCTATTCCTCCCTCTCCAGACTTCATGCTCTTCACCCGTTTATTCATTCCACAAAATTTTATTGAATACCTGTTGTATACCAGGAACTGTGCTAAGCTCTGGAGATTTTTTTTTTTAATTAAAAATACAAGATGCTCAGAAAATGCTTTACAAATAACTGAAGCCCATTCCTTGTGCCATTCCAGCTGCTAAGAATGGACTTTATTCTCTCAGCATAGACATCATAGAATTGTTAGTAAGGTAATTACAGGACCTGGGGTCTGTCATTTCCCCCTTTGGGCTTTCGATTCCTCGAGTGTGAAATAACGAGATGAGCAAGATACTCTCCAACCTCTAAAATTCTAGGGTTCTAAGTCATGGGCAGCCATATACACAGGCAGGAAGAAATGCTGTTTTTGAACTTGTCCCTAATTATCTCATTCCAATTTAGATTCCATCCTCACCCCTCAGCATAAGAGAGAAGAAGAGAACACAACTTCATTTCACTGCTTCCTCTACCACATATCACTTTCAGATAAGTTGGATGTACCATTTGAAAGCGATTCACAACCTTCTGGCACATTCATTATAATCAGCCATTTTATTTAAACGTGCTCTGAAATTTACACAGCCCACCAAACAACTCTAGGAAACAGGATAAGGAGTTGTCCCATTTTACAGAAGAGAAAGCTAGGGTTGAGGTATAACCCCTGGCTTGCTGAAGGTCCTGGAGCTAGTATGGGTTTTTGAATGGTAACAAGACTGTGCCCTCTCTCAACTCGATGAGGCTGCAACACAGCCGAAAAGATGGAGTCAGTTCTTGCCATCAAAAGACTGGATCCCATGAGAAGAAATCCTGCGAACGTCTTAGGATGTTTAAGTAGAAAGGGCTTTGGTGAAGCATAGTTTTAACTCACACCATAACAAAACCTTTGGCAAGGAAACAAGGAATACCAGGAACATAGTGTCTGTAAGGCAAACGGACCAGAATACCACATACATCAAGCAGCTCTCACGGTCTGGGGGTGAAAGAAATTAGAGCGGGGCGGGGCGGGGGAGGAATCTTACCATGTTTAGTGCCCTCCTTTCTGTGAAGCTGTCATTCACGTCTGCAAATCTCAGCCATGCTTTCTCTCATTCCCCTAACCCCTACCTTTTATTTATAAATCAAAGTGCCTGCAAAGAGAAATCCAGTGTACGTTTCTGATTCATTTACACTTAACTCATCAAGCTCTTTCGGATGAGCTATCTGGTGTCCAAAAATCTTTTGGCATCTCCCCCCACTCCCCCCCCCTTTTAATAAGCCAGTGAAAGTTTGTTACTGGTATGCCCATGCTTGGGTTGAACACATGTAAACAAAGTACGGCAGGCACCCAGACTGCCGAGAGGACGTTCAGGCCCCAGTCGACTTAGAGGTCGAGAGGCACCTCTCTGCTTAGCAGAGTCTCCTGTGCTCCACGGCGGTGGGGCTGCACTTGGAGAGCCCAGAGGAACTTGAGACAGAGCAGTTCTCCCCGAGCCAGGCCCACCAGCAAGAAGCAGACGGGGCTGAGACTTGAGGCAGAGGGTTTTCCGAGTCTTGCCAGTCTCCAGAGATACAAGAAGGGGAGAAACGCTACAGAATGGCTAGCTCAGAAGGAGAGGGTCACCCCAGAGAAAAAGGAGCCCTGCTCACCAGGCAGGCAGTCCTCACCATCACCCCATCCCTGACCCCTGCCACAGACCCCTGGCTGGTGGCTCTGCTTCCACTCTTGATCCCTTCCAGCCCAGATTTCACTCTAGAAAAACCGAAGTAACGATTTAAAACAGAAATCAGAGTTGGGCTGCCTCTCCATGGCTTAGAAACTACCAATGGCTTCCTGGAGCACTTTGAATAAAATACAGATTCCTGGCCATGCCCGCAATTTCATTATGACCAAGCCTCACCTGCCCCTTCAGCCTCAGCCCCTACTGCTCGTCCTCATTCACTCCGCTCGAGCCAAACAGCTGCTGTTCTCTGACTTGAACTTGTGAGGTTCATTTCAACCTCAGGAACTTGGCATTTGCTGTTCCCTCAGCCTGGACTGTTCTCCCTTCAGACGCTCATACCGCTGACTCCATCTCGTTATTCATTTCTTCTTTCAAACACTTCTTTCCGTATAACTCCAGCTACAGTAGCACTCACCTTCACTTGCTCTTTAATGTTTAATTTTTTTCTTACCACCTCCTGAAATTGTCTTAATCATGTCCTTATTTGTATGATTATTTCTTTTGACCCCCACCAGAGCATATATTCTAGGAGGTCAAGGGATCATTCTTCTTATTCACTCCTGACTCTCCAGTGCCTAGAATAGTACCTAATGGAGGGTATATCTCAATATATATTTTTTGAGTGAATGAATGAATGAATGCCTTTGACAGCTATTTCAACCCAGAGTCACATGTATGAGGTTATAGGAGGCCAAGGAGATGCCTCCCATTCCCTGAGCAGTAGAAGCAAACAGATGTAGAAGAGTGTTACTTCTGTCTTGGAGAAGGTAGCAGCAGTCCATTGCCCTCCAGCGTCTGTCCCTTGGGACAAATTCTGTGATGGCGATTAGGAAAGGCACAGGAGCTTAAAACAGACGACTGTGGGAGCAGCTTCTGGCCCACACCTCTAAGGTGTTGGAAGGCTCAATGCTGTAGAGACAGGTTGGGACCCAGTACCCACAAGAGACCAGAGCGGCTCATGGAGATGCAGCTAGAACGAGGGAAACCAGAGCCCACATCCAGCCTCTGACATTCACTGGCAAGTGCCATTGAGCAAGTCACTTACCCTCCTTGAGCCCATGTCCTCTTCTGTAAAATGAGGGTAATAATATCTAACTCAGTAGTGAATTACATAAAATGTATAGCATCCCAAATACCGGATCTCATATAAAACGAGTATTCAATAAATAGTGGCTGCTAGTATTGGGAAGATAGAGGTGCAAGTATTCTGATGATGAACTGGAGATAGATGGTTTTGTTCCAGTATTGGGACAGGCACTTCCCCAGACTGGAGTGACCTGGGGCGTGTCTCCACCCACCAACCCAACAGTTACATTTTTAAATGGTGGTTGAAGGCGGGAAATGCAAGGGATGAGTAGAGTACCATGTAGAAGGGATCCTAATTCCACATTTAACCCCGCCTGTCTGGGAAAATGTGCTTCAGTTTGTTTCCTTTTACATCCCTGCCAGGGAAAACTGATAGATGAGGCCTGGATTGGGCCCCTGGTTCAACAGCCCAAATATTTTTTCTAGATATAGCCGTTAATGCATCTTAACAGCCTGAGTCATCACTTTGACACAAAAGACAGCAAATTCTAACTCCTACAAGACATGTTGCACATGTCTGGCTCTCTGAATCTCTCTGACAAATACTTGTGTATTCCTTCATTTTTTTCTGTGTTTATATGACACACTACACATAAAATCTTTTACATGACTAAATTCTCAATATGTGTACGTTTCAGTATCCCTTTTTCATTTAACATTACACATGTTCATTTTCCTTGTTATAAGCAATTCTTCATAAATAATCTTTATTTAACAGGTATACAATATTCAGTTCTATGACTGGCTTATAATTTTCTTAGCCATTCCCTTGTTGTTCAGTACTTAAGCTTTTCCTCCCAAATTTTCACTGTTATTAATAATATTGTAATACGTAATTATCTGCCTGAATTTTGTGTAGTTTTCATACGAGAGAATGTTCACAATGTAAATTTCTGGATCAAAAACAATGGACATTTTTAAAGATTTTTATAGTAATGTTAAATTGACTTCAAGAATACAATGCAAATATGTACTATAACCAGATAATCTCATTTTCATCTACATATGTCATTACTAGTTAGGCTGAATTTTTTCATGTATGTTAGCTACAATACTAGATTGTTAAATAAAGACTATTACTAAAACTTAAAGGAAATACAAAAGGATATAAAAGAAAAACTAAAAGTGTAGAATTAATTTCCAAAGTATGGGCTTAGACTCTGAAAAAAAATTTAAATAGCTAATATTGTATACGAGATGTGATTAAAAAAAAAAACTATGGTGAATGTTTAAAAAAATTTATTACAATAAAACACATATTTCATTAATCCCCCTCAAAATATTCCACCTTGCTTCGAACACACCCCATCATCCTTGCCACTTCCTTAAGCAGTTCTGGAAGTCCTCTTTCATGAGCGTCTTTAGTTGCGCTGTCATGGCTGCCTTGATGTCCTGTATCATCTTGACTTTCGAGAAGAGCCAGAAGTCCCACAGTGCCAGATCCAGTTAATAAGATGAGTAAGGATACACTGTAATGTTTTTATTTGACAGAAATTACTGTATCAGAAACGATACGTGACACGGAGTGTTGTCATGATGGCAGATGATTTATGGAACACTTTAAAACACACCACCATCTCTCAACCGTAGCTCACACCCAACTGACTGCACTGAACAAGTTGAAATTTGTCACACACTGTCACTAACATTAGATGTGCTGCTTCCTATACTGAAAATCCCTGCCTTTCAGTTGGATGGCACTCGGCAGCAGCATTCACCATAGTTTTTGATCACACCTCATATTTAATATGTGACAGAAACTTAGTTAATTGTTTATGTAAAACCATCTTTTATCCTCACTAGTATATAGTACAGATAGGACATTTTCACCTGTAATACCCCAAGCAGCTGACTCATTTAACTGAAAAGACCAGGGATAAGTTTGGTTCAGGTACAGCTTGATTCAGGGTCCCAAATAAGACGTTTTCTATTTCTTGACTCTGGCTTCCTCTACGTTTGCTTCATTCTTGGCAATGAATGGTTGCCCAAGAGCCTGGACCAAAGTCTCGCTGCATCTCATTGACTCTTACCAGGTCACCTTTTTTTTTTTTTTTAATCGGGGAACAATGTGTTTTTCCAGGACCCATCAGCTCCAAGTCAAGTCGTTGTTTCAATCTAGTTGTAGAGGGCTCAGCTCAGTGGCCCATGTGGGGATCGAACTGGCAAATTTTGGTGTTATAAGCACTGCGCTCTAACCAACAGAGCTAACCAGCCACCCCCAAGTCACATTTTTATGGCCACGGTAATACAGCGCTCTTACTGGCTAGATCTTAGTCACATACAACAGTACCCAAAGCACACGAACTAAGAATAGGGTAGAGGGTAGAACCCTAAAGAAAATTTTGACCCTTTGATCAGAATGGTCAATAGATACTGAACAGCAAAAGTAACTCTACTGTAGGCAGGGGCTCTTACCACATTTTTATAGATAAGAAACTGAGGCTTCGAGAGCTTATATGACTGCTCCAAGATCACATGGCAAAGAGTACATGGCAGAGAAAAACCAAATGCAGTCTCCCATCTGTCTTACCCTAGCAGAATCACCAAAGGGTTTGACGATGCCCCCAAATCTCTGACCCAAAGGTAACCTCATTCAAGTTCCTTTGATGCTGACAGTTAGCCTGGATTCTTCCCTCAGCTCTGAATCTCCACTTGATTGTGTTCGTTCAGGATGGATGCATTTATTCATTCAGCCCAAGGAGGAGACATCTCCTCATTCTAGCTTCTGCTTGAATGAACTCATGGTTAAGAACATGGACTTTAGAGGGCAAACAGGCTTGGGTTCAAATCTCATCTCTGAACTATGGACCTTGAAGATATCACTTAAACTCACAAAGCTTCAGTCTTCTCATCTGTTTGTGGAGTAAATGATAGTCCCTACTTCATAAGGTCGTTGTGAGAATTAAGTGCACTGATGCATGAGAGCCACATCTGCAACTCGTTGGTACCCAATGGTGACTGGCCATTTTGGAACATGAAAGAACATTGTCATCACTTCCTCATGTGCTATAACCACTATTCACACCCATCCTCAGGAAA
This sequence comes from Hipposideros armiger, assembly GCF_001890085.2. NCBI lineage: Eukaryota > Metazoa > Chordata > Mammalia > Chiroptera > Hipposideridae > Hipposideros > Hipposideros armiger. The sequence goes on from NW_017731379.1 coordinate 408,828, forward strand.
GGCTGCCTACAATTGCAAATCTAATATCAGAGGTTGAGTGTAATGCATGATAGTGAGGCAACTAAAGGAAGAAAGATCACTGTTTCATAGCAGAGAACTTAACCCTACTTCAAATTGGAATTTTTTGCTGATTATCAAGCAAGCGAATGTTATGAGAAATTTTTTTCTTATTCCTTAACTCACAATGTTTATTGCCTTTATTTTTAAACAGCTTGTTTCCCCCTCTTAATTCTTTCTCATTCATTATATATTTTGACTTATCACAGGTTATGTTTATATGCTTCAGGTGAGGCTTTTGTGTTTTTATTTATTTTTTTCTGAGAGAGCCCCAGATTCACTCCATTTTCCATGAATTGTGGCAAATCTACTTTCAAGGTTTATTTGAGGGAAAGGAGGCTTCTGAAAAAACATACACTCTGTGCATGATTGTAGTAATGTTTGTGGGTTACCCTTGTATTAGGGTTCTCCAGAGAAACAGAACCAATAGGATATGCAGACATGTATAGAAAGAGATATATTATGAGGGATTAGCTCACCTGATTGTTGAGGCTGAGAAGTCCCCTAATCTACTGTCTGCAAGTTGGAGGTCCAGGAGAGCTGGTGGTAGAGTTCTAATCCAAACTCAAAGACTTAAGAACCAGGGCAGCCAATGGTTCAAGACTCTGTCTGAGTCCAAAGACCCAAGAACCAGGAGCACTGATGTCCTAGAACAGGAAAATATACATGTTCCAGCTAAAACAGAGAGCAAATTCATCCTTCCTCCACCTTTTTGTTCTATTTGGGCACTCAGCAGGTTGGATGATTGATGACACTTCCATTGGTGAGGGCAGTTTTCTTTCCTCAGTCTACTGATTCAAATGCTAATAATCTGTTCTGGAAACATCCTCACAGACAGACTCAGAAATGTTTTGCCAGCCATCTTGGCATCGCTTAGCTCAGTCAAGTTGACACATTAAATTAACCACCACACATAAACTCCTAAATTTCCGGCTATAGAAATGATATAGACTAGGAGCTGTTCAGGCCTGTCTCCACTGTCACAGAAGGGAATGACCACCAGCCGGTGGCTGTTTGGCATGTCCAGCTTTTGTTTAAAGATTTATTTATAAACAACTATAAATTCTCTTCTTGAAATTCTCCAGGAACAAATCTAAATTCAGGAGTCAGTTCCATGATTTTTTTTTTTAATCCTAAGAATCAAAAGGTCACATTTTTCACTTAATCCTGATTATCATCCAATATTGAATTCAATATTCTCATGCAATATTCAGTAATAAAATGCATACTTGACTGAATAGTATTAAAGTAACTTTCATCTCATTCTTCAGTGATAACCAAGCACTTCCAAGATAAAACTCTGATAATAAGTAGAGGAATTTATAATTTCAAATTTTACAAGTTTGGCTAGCAAGATATCAGTCTTGTAAGTTCTTTGTTTTTGTTTAAGACCATTTCTTGTTCATTCACTGACCTACAGAGGTATGCTGTGGTAGTAAATGATAATGATGATATAATGGTAATAGTAGTAGCTCTCATATATTGAGTGCCTACTATATGCCAGGCTGTCTTCTGAGTGCTATATGTACATTTTCGTATGCTGTCCTCACAGTAACCATAAGAAATAAGTATTCATATCTCCATTTTATAGAGGACGACATTAAAATTCAAAGAATTATGTCCAAAGTCTCATGATAATATGTAACAGGATGCGAATCAGACCCAAATATGGCTAACTTCAAAGCCTACACTGCTTTAGAACTGAGTTTGCAGCCCTTCAGAGTTAGAGTTTTAAAAACCTGGCTCACTGCCATAGAATAGTATTTTTAGCCCAAATGGTATATCCAAGAAAGGGACAGAGTGAGTTGATTAAAGCCTGAAAGCTAGCAGAGTGTGTACGTTCTTATAGAAGAAAATACCAAATTATATGATCTGTAGTGTTTCTAATAACGTGAAACAGTGGTGTCGCTCACAGTGGCACAAAGCAATTCCCAGTAAAAGCCACTTTGAATTACTCATCCACATCAATATTAAAATGATCAAAGCAGCTTGTATCTTCTGCCGACATCCTGTCTCATCTACATGCTTCTTTGCCAACCTTTCTAGCATTCTTAAAGATAACCGCAGTGAAATACAACTCAGGTTCTGGCAAAATGGCCTCCAAGGGAACTTTGGTTCTTTGCTCCCCCATCCCCCTCCCTCAGGCACCCCCTCCCTCCTTGGATCTAAGTTTTCCAAAATCCCCAAATTAGGTATTAAGTACATGTTTATTCCATCATGATTTTCTCTTCTAATCTGGGAGATAAAAATAACAGAAAGAAACGTCTATTTGTAGTCTCATTGTATCCTCCACCGTCCCGAAAGTAAACTTCAGGATGTCGCTGATCCCATGCCTCCTCTTTCTTCATCTGGCCCAATCCAAACAGGACAGCTTTCAGGGTCAACCCCACATACAGCTCCAGTTCAGAAAAATGGCTATTGCTTTACGACTATGCAGACTGATTCTTAATATGCTTCTGGCACATCACCAGTATTTTTAAAACTGGTTGTCTTTCAAAACCTAGAGAATGGGTTATTTATTTATTGGCAACAGTCATTCTGGGAGTTAATGACCGATAGGCAGCTTGAGAGATGCTTGATGAAAAAAACACGAATAATCATAAACAATTTCTAAAAGCCCAAATCTCCTAATTGAATAGGTACATTGAACAGCCTTCTTTTGTCTTGAACGGCCTTCCCATGAAAAAATTGTGAAACTATACGTTTATTTTGAAGGATGTTTAACATGAAGCTTACAGGTGAAAAATCTACTGAGTGTGGATTCTTTTTAAAAAAGCTTTGAAGTGAACAGTGTCTGATTGTTAAAGTAAAAGCTGTGGGACTTTTGTGAGAGACGTTTTAATGCCACCCTTAGTTTTTCTTCTTCAGTAGGAGAGTTCAATTTCACAGTCATTGGCAGCCCTCTGTGTGCCGTGCACTGTGCCAGTGAGAGCACACCCAGAGAGGAAAGCATGACATCTGTCCTCAAGGAGCTTTCAACACCTGATGCTGGGAAACAAGGCGCTGCGAATCCTCATATACTCACGTGAAAGAACTAATAATTATATGACTTCAGTTTTTCTACCCATTGCCCTATAATTTCTACCTTCCAAACAAAAGAATGTTGAGTCCCATAGAGAGAGAAAATAAATCTGCATGCCGAGCAATGTTCTTTTTCCTGGGATGTTGAAAAGCAATTTCCTTGAAATGAAATCTAAATAGAATTTGCTAATATTGAAATGAGGAACATTATCAGATAGCCTGTGTTTTTACCCAAGAAGCATGAGAGCTTCAGGCTTCATAGTGTTTCTCCAAATAGTCTTTTGTTTTTAGGGTTTGAGACTTGACAACACAAAGACAGCTATTGACTTGGCACCCAGGGGTGAAATAACATACCTGGTCCTAATGCCTGTGGTATTCCTTTTAAGCTTCCCCCTTTCTCTATTCCTTCTCTTTGTCACTTCCCTGAGGAAATTCATATTTAGAACTTTGTTCAGTGCGACACAAAGAGCTGGATAACATTCTCTGTTGGCAGGAAAGTGGCAGCTATTTAGTTTTGGTTGGGAGCTGTGGTGGCGGTTGTTTTGTAAGGTTTACATAAATTTTTTTTGAACATCCATATGACACTGTGTGAAGAGAAGTGGATTTAGAGTGAGTCAATTTGTAAGTTTTGTAAACTTAGGCAGCTCACTTATAATTTCTGGGCCTCAATTTCCCACCTATAAATTTGAACACTAAACCAGTGGTTCCCAAACTTTGCTGCACATTAGAATCACTAGGAGAGCTTTTAAACATCCTGATGTCCAGGTTGCACTCCAGACCCATTAAATCAGAATATCTCAGGATGGATGCCATGTATGTGTTGTTTAAAGATTCCCAGGTGATTGCACTGTGCAACTCGAGGGCTAAAGAGCCACTGCAGAAAACTATGATTTATCCAATGTTTTGCCAGCTCTAGTATTCTAAATTTATTTCATGGTTCTCTGAGCTTCAGTTTGTTCAGCTCTATTATGAGGCTCAAGCTATTAACAACATGTATAGCTTCAGTGCAATCACAATCAAAATCCCAGTGGGCTTTTTTATGGAAGTTGACAAATTGATTCTAATGTTTTGTATGGAAATGCAAAGGATTTAGAATAGTCAAAGCAGTCTTGCAAAAACGAACAAAGTTGAGGGCTTCAATATTATCAAGCTACAGTAATTCAGACATACAGTATTAGTGTAAGAACAGACAAATAGATCAATGGAACAGAATGGATAATTAACACTTGACCCTCGCTTCCCTCACTTATACAATCAATTGATTGTCAACAAAGGTGTCATAACCAATCAGGAAAGGAAAGTCTTTTCAATGACTAGCACTGTGACAACCAGATAAAAATTTGGGGGGGGGGGGGAAGAAAAAGAATCTCAACTCTTATCTTACACCAAATACAAAATTAATTTTATATGGATCACAGACCTAAATGTACAAGCTAAAACTATTAAGCTTCTTAAAGAAAATATAAGATAAAATATTTGTAAAGACTTCCTAAACAGAACACCCAAAGTACTAACCATTAAAAAAGATAAATTAAAAATTCAGAAGACTCCATTAAACAAATATGAATAGGCAGGCCACACACTGGGAAGAAATATTTATGTTACATAGGACTTGTATTCAGCATATATAAAGAGCTCCTAAAACTCAATAACAAAAAGACAACCCAATTTAAAAATGGGCAAAATATTATACTTGAACAAATACTTCACAAAAGATATAAAAATAACCAGTAAGCACATAAAAAATTGCTCAAACTCATTAGACATCAAGGAAATGCAAATGAAACTCACAATGAAATTGGAATAAAAACTCACACGCATTTGAATGGCTGAAATAAAAAAGACTGATGACACTAAATATTGGCAAGGCTGTAGAGCAAATGGAATTGCCCATGGAAGTACAAAATGGTATAATTACAATGAAAAGCTGTTTGGCAATTGCTTATAAAGTTAAACATATATCTACCCTATGACCCAACACTTCTACTCCTAACTATTTACCTAAGAGAAATGAAAACACATGGCCATACAAAAATTTGTACACAAATGTTCACAGGAGCCTTATTCATAACAGCCTAAAACTGGAAATAACCCAAATGTCCATCAACAGATGCATGGATAAACAAATTATGGTATATTCATACTCAGCAATAAAAGGGACTGAACTAATACAAACAACAGCATGGATGAATCTCAAAAACATGTTGAGTGAAAGAAGCCAGACACAATAGAATACATAAAGTATGATTGCATTTATATAGTGATAAAATCAGAACAATGGTTGTCTGTGTGTGTGTGAGGGGAGAGGGTGTGCAATAGACTAGAACTCTCTGGGGTGCTGGAAATGTTCTACCCTGATTGCAGTGTGGGTTACACGGGTGTATATGCTTGTCAAACATTTGCTAAAACTCATCAGACTACATACTTAAGATCTGTCTACAAATTATACCTCAAAAATTAAAAAGAACACTTATATAAACTATAAAGTGTTATACGAGTACTAGGACGTGTTTTAATTTTTAAGCTGTCTCAGGAAAAGATGAGTTTGAGGTGGTTAGAATGTTGAACTGATGCTAAAGAATCACATGACACTGAGTGTCACATTTTCATCTGGACATTTGATGTGATTGGTTCCAATACGATGAGTTTGCTTTATACCTTAGCCAATGAATGCAGTACCTTCTACCTACTCTTAACTAGCAATAGAAAAGAAAAAAAGAAAAAGGCTGGTACAAACAGTGATCTATACATAAATATATAGAACCTTGGACCTTGATAAAGTGTTGGCACTTTCACATTATTTATTGCACTTGCTGGTAATTTTAGCGAGGTACCTTTGAATTGAAGTAGAAAAAAGATAGAAGTTTTAAGACATGTGACACCAGAAATCACATTCTATAAGCCAAATTAATAACCACACAACAATATGAAATATCTGCATGAAGCTAAAAAGGTGAAAACTGATTAAAGTATTTTACAACAAAATCACAAAGTCTCCTTCCCTCTCCTCTCCTCTCCTCTCCTCTCCTCTCCTCTCCTCTCCTCTCCTCTCCTCTCCTCTCCTCTCCTCTCCTCTCCTCTCCTCTCCTCTCCTCTCTCTCTCTGTCTCTCTCTCTCTCTCTCTCCACACGCACACACACACACCCCTTCCATAAAGTACTGGGAGCAGCACTAGTTTATATGGCAGGTCATACAAACAGTGACCCCACTGCACCACAAGTACAAATACCCAGGAGCAAACTCCCTCTTCAGCCTCCCTTCTAACCACACCCAGCTTCAGATGTGAAGGGTGATTCTCGACAAAGTTGTAGAGCTGACAGGGCTTGTTCCAACAATACTGACCCGCTTTAGGAGCTTGGAATATAGTGTAGGGATGTCGCCTGTGCTGGATGTTAAGCCTAGCGTGCTCCCTACACACTCCTCCCCACCCCCAAAATCATTCTTTCAGGGAAACACAACCTAGATTCAAGTCTGTTGATTGGATAGTTTTATACCCAACACAAGGAGCCTCTCCTTCAAAGCACTTAACTCGGCATAAAGGTGCATCAGGTGCTAGAGGGTAAGCTCACTGAGTCATTGCTCACTAGTAACCTCATAGTAGGTGCCACGTGCGTTTTATAGACTTTGTGGCTCAATGAATGATAGCAGAACATCTAACACTTAAACTTCAGGTCCTTTTCCCCTTCTCTTTGCACAGATTTTTCCTACAGAGAACCATTTGCTCTTGTTAGATGACTAGATCTTATTCATTTTTAACCACCACAGCCCAGACCTTTTCAAAACTAAGAAATAATCTGATATTATTTTCAGCTATCAAAAGACTGATGACATCTTAACATGGCTATGTTATGGATTATATAAGTGGACTTCTTGACACTTCTGATCAGGGAGCTAAATACCCTATACCCTGATATTTGATAAGCATTCTTAGAGTGATCTCGAAATTGTGTGTGTGTGGTGTGCTGAAGTGCACACACTCATGTTTATGAGAGAGAGAGAGAGAGAGAGAGAGAGAGAGAGAGGAAGAGGGAGAGGGAGAGATAGAGAGAGACTGAAATTGAGATTGAATTGTAAAATTCCAGCAGTGGACTTAAATTCCATTCCTAGAATACTAAAAAGCTTGAAATTTCCAATTATAACTCAGCTTTTAAAGTTGTCTTAGAAGGTACAGTGTCAAACATACTTATAAGATCTTTCATTTTCCCTCTTTTTCTTCACAAATAAATACACAGTTAACCTTCTAAAGTCCAAAAGTATCCGGTCAGGGCAAATGATTTCCAATTTATCTTGACTGAATTTCGCTTAAGCTATTGGGTTGTCGGAAAAGTCATGACGTATTTTTTTCTGTGGTTTTTGTTGCAAAAATGCGTCATGGCTTTTCCAACACAACCCCATAGTAGAAAAGCCAGCACAGGAAAGCACAGCCTAAACTGGAATGCGATGGAAGCCATTGGAGTACAAAGCAGGGTGCTCTGTGAGTATTAGTGACATTTTGTGAAATGTTTGTTTTCCATACGTGATGTGTTCACTGGGTCACAATGTCGAAAGTGTTTCTTAATGTAAGCCGTGGTCAAAGAAGCTTGAAGTCAACAACACAAAATGCAACAGCACAAAATGCCCAGGCAGCAAAGGAGGTGAGAAAGCCCAAATTTGGTAAAAGAACAGGGGTTTAGCCATGCCGATAGAAGTGCAAAAGGTTCAGAAACAAATGGAATTGCCAGGCAGCCGAGAGAGAGACTTCATTTAGCTCACTGAGACAAGCTTAGCAAGATGAAGGAAGAGGGGCAGCCAAATTCTCCTCCACACCCCAGAAGAGGAACAATTGCAGTAATTGTCAGAAGCGTGTCAGAAAGAGCCCAGATTACCTGGAATGAGCTATGTAAACTATGAGGCACAAGTTAAGATTCTATTTTTTCTGTGACTATATAAATATTGCACTATTTTTGATAGAAAGGAATCTTTGACTACTTCACTAAGTCACCTCATGGAGAAATCTACAACTATGATGTCCTTATAACCTGTTCCCTTCTCACAGAATCTTAATTGAGCCATTCCAATGTCATCTAGGGTGACAGCAGGGGTGTGGCTGGGGACTGTGTGTGGTCCTTTCCTTGCAGACAAATTGCTATTCTTTAAAATGTATGAAGCAGAGACTGGACAGACTGCTGAAAGCTTATTCCCTGGAGCCGCTGGGCTGGAGGGGGCCTCCAACCCTCATTGCGATCTTTGGGGCCTCTCGGTCAGGAGTTACCAGCTCCCCCAGCCCAGGTCTGCTCCCAGACATTCTCCCTCCAAAACTTCCTTTTACCTCCTTTCTTATTTCTCTGTCTTTTCTCTCTTCACACACGTGCAGGCACATTCCAGATGACTCCTTATTCCTCTTTCCATCTTTATTCCACTTCTAGATAAGGAGTCTATTCAAATAAAATGGATAGTTGATTCAGAGAGGTCTCAGAGTTGGAGTAGTATAATGCTGATGTGTTTTCCTTCTTAGCCTCTCTGTCATTGAGACTGAGCGCCCCTCTCCCCACCCAGGACTTGAATCCTGCCTCTGCACCCAGCCTTGAGACTTGGTATGACAGACTTTCCTGTCCAGGTCTCCAAACTGACTTTTCTAAATGGCCCTTTGCTGTGATCAGCCAGCTGGTCAGAACCCTGTTCAGCTCTGACTGATCACACCCCCTGCCCCTGCCAACCTAGTCTCTAAATCCCAGTTTACCCAGGACATCCCCATCTGTACCTGTCGCTCCAGAGTAACTCTTAGCAATACCCCTTTTCATGTTCAAAAGCATTCCAGTGTGAAAAGTCACCTCTCAACGCCCCCTTGGCCTGCTTGGTTAGCTGTCTTCCCGTGGCCTAGAGTGGGGTCCGTCCCTTACATCTATAGTTCCAGGTTGGCCCAGACTCAACACCTCCTGCCTCCCAGCATCATCTTGAAAACTTAGTGACTTAAAACAATGATAATCATTTCTTATCCATCATGGTTTCTGTGGTTCAAGAATTCAGACAGGGCGTATTGGGGGCAGCTTGTCACCGCTCCATGATGTCTGGGGCCTCAGCTGGAATATTCCAAGGTGGAGGGCTGGAAACAGCTAGAGGCTGAGACTGTTTGTCAGTTGAGGCCTAGTTGTGTCTCTTGCCTGGAACACTCACACATGGCCTTCCCACGTGACCATGGCTTCTTCACCATATGGTGACAGGGTTCCAAGGACAAGAATGCAATCCAGGTAGAAGCTGACCCTTTTCATGCCCTAGGCCCACGTCGCTTCAAGTCACCTAGCCTTCTTCCACCGTATTCCATTGACCAAGGAAGTTGCAAGCCACTGCCAGCATGCAAGGGCTAAGACCATTAACCCCCCACCCTTCAGTGGGAGAAGTGTCGTCACCTTATAAGAAGAGCATGTGTGATGGGGCAGATATAGAGCTATAAATAATGTAACCAGCCACTTCCTCCAAGCACCCGACTCACCATAGGCAAGAGTTCATCATCCTTGCTACCTCTTTCTATCAAAATTTTCCAAGGATAAGCCCCTTGATATTATGAAATGGCTGATCATTTTTTAATCAGGAATGCTACTATAGTCCCTTATATTACAGTTGTAAGCCTTGGAACAGTTTCACAAATCTTTGCGTCTGATCCTCATAGCCCTGTGAGGCAGATAAAGCAAGCCTCACTCCCCTTTTTATAAGTGAGAACGGAGGCACAGCCGGGTAAAAATCATTTGCCCAAAGTCACAGAGATGGGACTCAGAACAGTGAGTCTGCCATGGAATCAGATTTCTTTTTGTCACCAAGTAACCTCTGCTAACAAAAAAGTAGCTCGGCGCTGGGGGTCCAAGCCCCAGCTTTGGACCAGACAAGCCAGAATGTGTGTCCTGGTTCTACCGCTTAGTGGCTTTGGACAAAGAGTTCATCCTCCCTGAGTTTCCATTTTCTCACCCCTAGAACGAAGGCAGTAAAACCTACCTCATGTTCAGTTCCTGCCGTGGAAATAAATAATGTTTGTAAAGTGCCTATAACGGTGCCTGACACACCTTGGCACCCAGTCAGAAGCTAAGAAGTTAATTTTAATGAAGACATATGATCTAATGGGTAACACCCTATTTAGAGCCTGCCCTTTAAGAAGTAAATGCTAGCCCTGGCGACTGTGACAAACGAGATGCTCTGCATCCGTGTGGCCCATGGGGAACCATCCTCACATCATACCTCCAAGCCAGTCAGTCATCTTAGATCTTTTCTCACAGAGAAATGTTGTTCAGCCATTTGAAGAAGAAATCTTACAAAGGGCAACCACTTCTCAAACTCCTCTCCGCAAACACGATTGAATGGAATCCAGGCTGATAATGACATCTCCAGCTCCAAAGGCTGCTCGTGGCCTGAAAGTTTGCTTTGTGATGCAGGGAAGGCTCAGTGTTGCTGCTAGAAGACCTTGGAGTTGGGAGACCTTCAGTGGCTGGGCAGAGCACGAGGTTAACACAACTGAGAGGTTTCCGGCAAGCTCCCCTCAGGTGCTGTTGAAATGTGACTGTATTGTGTCCGTTTCTGTGAAGGCAGACACTGTGGTCATTCAAAGGCCCTGCGTTTTGTTCCCATTGTGTCAAGAGAAAGTGTTCTTCTGGCCAAGACTACTGGATATTTGTCGTTAACGAGAGACAAGTGAAGGAGTTCAATCCATCAGTGTTTACAGTATCTAAGAATTATGCCGTGGGGACAGGGGACAGAGAGGTTCACGTTACAGTCCTAGGAGCTGCCTCAAAGACCTTGAGAAAAAGGCATTTTGTTCATGTGCAGAAATAGCTTTCCTGTTTCCTGTGTCGCATCACTTGAGCCTCGCTATAAAGCCTCCATGTGGCTTCCAGGGCCAAAAGGACAGCAGATTCACTCATAAGAAAGCCCAAGGGGACACTGAAAATTTACGAGCAGTCTTCAGCTCCTTACCAGTGTACAGTTCTCACTCATGTCAGCAGGAAGCCTGCCTACGGGACAGGGCCTCTCAATTGAGCTCTTTCTCTGCTCTGCTGGTTCCCGATCAAACTTGCCCTGTGACTGCCTCAAATGTTGATGTCTTGGCACCAAAAAGCAGGGAGACAGCTCCATGTCTTCTGGCGCCTGGAGCCGCGCTTCAGGGCAGCTCACCCTCCTCCCTTGGGGATAGCTTTGGAATCCTCGCTGTTTATAAACAAAGCCCACACTGGCCCTGTTGTAACGGGCAGCACGCCTCCCTCCATAGCAATGGAGAGATCAAGCATCTTAGGTCACCCTCCAGGGTAACCAGAATGCTGACCTGCCTGACGAAGGAGCTGACTTTCTGCTGTCCTGCTGCCTTAGAGTTGAATAGCACACTGTTTCCCGAAGCTCCTCCGAACATACACTTGATCTCCTGCAGTCTGGCAAACCCTGTGAGGATGGCAGGGCAGATGTAGCTAGTCCCATTTCACAGCTGAGAAGACTGAGATTCAGACAGCTTAATCATGCAGCTAGTGGGCTGTAAGGCCGATCCCTAACCTCCCAGCCCATTGCGGCTTCCTTGGCAGTGGCTGAGTGTTTTACCTTCTCTTCCTTCCCTCCCTTCTCAGCTCATTTCTCCTTTCCATTCCTTCTCCAGTCCCTCTCTTCCTCCCCAACTGTCATCCCTCCCTTTTTTCTTTCTTCCTCTCTCTTAATCTTTTTCCCTCTACTCTTTCCTCAACTCTCTTGTTCCAACAAGGAGTTCAGGCAGAACCATGAACACTATAGAATGATAGCACCAACTTCACCACTAACCCAGCAGTTTAAACAGGAACTTAAATAATTCTCAGGGAAAATCAGTTCAGCTCTCTGTGACTCATTTTATGCATCTATGAAATAAGGATGCCATGTGCATAACTATAAGACAACAGTGTTGAAAGGATTCCTAAAAGCCAGAAGCGCCCAAAGAAATATTGATTTAGGAGCCACATACAACCTGTATCTCTTTAGAGCAAATTTATGTTTGCCTGGATATAGCAATTTTTATTTTCTCTTTTTAGAATTTGAGTTGCAGCCAAACCAGGAGCTTTCTCCCCACATCACCCTTTCTACGTGGGGAAACACACAAAGTAAATGTTGAAAAGGTCCACTAGAGAGTTGCGTGTAACTGGTACTCAGAATAAGGATATCTTAGCAATTCAAACCAAAGCTACTCCGTTTTCTATTCACAGTCCAGCTTACGCAGATGGTAACTAGTCTCACTGATCATTGCACCAACACTTTCTAATAGCCCCTCTCCCTCTATTTCTGTTAATTTGCAGATGTTTGGCAGAATATCTGATATTGAAATTACTCTCTGAACAATGTCTGATCACCTTTCCTCCCCTCCTGTTAATGACATGAAGACAGACTGAGTTCCTATCTCCGGCCTCCAGGCTGTGAGGCCTGTCATGCTTAGAGAACATTGATTCAGTGTGAGGGTTTAAATACCTCCAACCTAATTTAGAGAGGCAAAGAAAGGTGATATCTCAAAACGGTGCCCCTCCACTCTTAAAAGCAGTACCAGTTTGTATATAAAAGTCCAGATCATTTCAGACCATTCCATCCTGAGACATGACCAGAACCAAGAGAACCCTGATGACACGGTCAGGGGTAAGTATCCATAGGAGAATGTCGCTAGACCATTTCAAGGGCCTCTGTGTACTTTGGTCCCATTCTCGTGTCTCTTCAGAATCTGTTCTAATATCTCCCTAAATGGTCTGATTTCCCCCTCTGTAAAGGCCTTGGATGGTGTCTTACTTCATTGACTGAATATATAGGATTTTCTATTTTGAGTGGACTCACCCTTATAACATCAAAGGAAACTCATATGATTGGGAGGTGCCTGCTTGAGGTGACCACTAATGTCCAACTAGGACAAATCAACCCAGGTCAAGATCATGTCAATGGACGTGGGCTATCCTACCGGATGGAACTGACCTTCGGATGCCCAGATGTGCAATAGCCCAAGGCGCATTTTAGGGCCTGATTGTACTGCTTTTGGTTTTATTCCATCTAACTTAACCTTGGCTTCATCTAGCTGAGCTGACCTGAACACTGGACAGCTGCCTATTATAGTGGCCTTAGGTAGCCTTTACTTCTTGCCCAACTTGGCCTCTACTCCTTTGCTGCAGGGCTTGGAATTTAATAGCAGGACCAGCAGATGGCCTGACCACCCAGCATGCCATTGGCTCTTCCCCTGGGCCACTCAGAAATTCCCCAGGGTACCTTGAAGCAAAAACGGGCTGCGGCTTCTGACACTTGGACCGGAGGCATCTGTTGAACTTCCCTCATCTGTCCACCTATTTCTTGAACGTATCTTTTTAGTGCCACATATTTGCCTTAAACATTAATTGACAAATGACTCCAGTTTAACAAAGAACCAAGAGCTAGTTAGCTTAAAAGAAGGTCACTTCATCTACTAGGCTACCTGGAATTCTCTTCCAGTTTGTGATAAATTCTTTATCTGCCAGTGTTTTGTCCTTCATTTTAGTGGAGTGCAGGAGAACCAGTCAGGCAGCATCTTGGAGCATGTGGCTGAGAACGCTCTTTGCTAAGTAGTGGGCATCCTGTGTACCTCCTCGGTTTTTCTTTTCATCCCTGGCATGGAAATCTCAGTGCTTTCCAAACAGGCAAAGGCTGAGTCAGATTCCGGCTAGGACAAAGTAAAACTTGGTTTCCCGGGCAGTACAACCAAACTGACTCAGAGGCTGAGGATCTCACAGTTGCAGAAGGAAAAACAAACCGAATAACAGTACTCCTGACCCTGTACCATCTTAGGGCTGCTTCCAGGGAACAGAGGTGAGGTGATCAAAAACAACATGTGGTCTCATCTTCGTAGAGCTTGGCTTTGAGAAGCTAAGGACGATGCCTGGGGGAAACAGACTTGCTCTACTAGAGAGTGCCAGATCTAAATGGAGATGTCTGGGGGAGAAATGGCGTGTCCCCTGTTCTTCCGTGTCTGCAGTGGGTCTCCAGGTGGTTCTTGGAGGTCAAAGGTGCAGCCTTCAGTACGTGTTGTTCATTTTTTTCTGACATTTCTCTGGTAGCAAACCAGACAGCTTCCCTGTTAGCATCTGTAACCATTTCTGGTTAACACCCACAGTCCCTGAAGCAACTGGAAAGCCAACCAAATAGCTGTAGGATCTCCAGGCAAAGCAGAGTTTAATTAAAAAACAAAGCAAAATGCTGCCATTTCACCTAGCTAACCCTAGCGTGTTAGAAAAGGCCGCAGGAGAAAGGCACACTGCCTGGGCTGCTGAGTCAACAGTAGGAAAGAGCTTCTCATGCTGAAAAGGCAACCAAGAGCCCTATTAAACAGAGTCATACTTTTCTCACCTACCCGCTCTGACTGTGATGTACCTCCAGTGGAAGCAGAATAACTGTCCCCAGTGAAGCATCTCTCCTTGGCTTCCACATTCATTCATTCATTCATTCGTTCTGAGAACAAACATTTATTTAGTACCCATTTATATTTCAGTGGTTTTCATTTCATATATCCCTCCATTCATTCAGAAATTACTTAATCGTGAACCCCTACGTATGGGCAGAGTACTGCCTTTGGCATTGGGTGTGTGGGACATAGTCCATAACTTGAAAAATGTACAGCCTGGTTAGCAATCCATGCTCTATTCACTCATCTATTCACTCGTCCTCTCACTCATTTCTTTCACAGCTGTTTGCTGAAGCCCTGCCGTGTGCCAGGTATCCTGTTAGCTACTAGGCCAAATACATTCACCCCATCTTCTTCTCCACCTCCTTAACTCAGGACATCGCACATATACCACCTCCACTGCCAAGCACAGAACTGAAAAACAAACCCAACAACTTTTCGGGTTTTGCATGTGTGTATTTGTGTGTGTGATTATTTGATAGGGAGAGGAGACGGGACTTCAGGTTGGTGGGCAGGGTTATTGAGTTTGACAGTATTTCCGCAAGTGGACATCACTTTCCTTCAGGGTAGGATGTAAGAAGGCAGATAACGGGTTCAGTACAGTACAAAGTGAGTCATGTGCCATGATGGCGGTGGAGTAGGGGGAGAAGCTGCCTCACATAGCGGCTCGCTTCCTGCTGCAAGATGTGGTCAGAGGTCAGCCAGTGATCTGCCAAGGACAGCACGGAAGACAGGCTGCTACCCAGGGGCGTTCTGACCCGTGATCTAGAGTCTCTCTCGACTCTGAGATTTGATTACCAACACAATCTCCCTGGCACATTCTAACTGTTCAAAAAATACTCGTCAGATGAATGATGGAATATGCATTAAGCCATTTGTTGGAGCTTAGGCTCCTTGAGCGTCAGAACTGGGCCTTATTCACCCCTTGTAGTCAGCCCCGGGGCCTGCATCTCTTTCTAGGGCTCCGGGGAACTATCTGAAGGCGTTTGGACTGGAGGCTCTCCAAGCTCCCTTTTTTTAATGTTCTAGGCAGAAACATCTTCTCGGCCTGGTTTAGCCACCTGACAGATGCTCTCCGCAAGGGCAGCATCCTTCATAGGCATATTCAGTCCCCTTTTCCTTCAACTCCAGGCTTTGTTTTCTTCCCTAATTAGCAAATTGCTGGTCTGCCTCTCCCACCATGAGGCCTGATGCACTCAGGGAACAAAAATTTGTTTTGCTATCAGCTAGAAAAACAAAACAGCTATATAAAGAAACCAAATAATGCCTTCCCAAAGCAAACAGTAGAATTGGTTTCTGGGTTATCTGTGGTGGTTTCCCTCCCTCCAGTAACACCCGGAATCAGGAAGAGAATGCCTGATTGCCACTGGAAACCGAGGGCTCCATCTGCAGTGCTGTGGGCCAGACACCGCTGCCTGAACAGCCACTAGAAACAGGGAAGTCAGAAGCCCACGGCGGGATCCTTGGGCTGCAGGCCTCACCGTCATTCAGGTCATCACGCTTTGCCAAGGAAGCTTATCAAAGACGAAAACAGACTGACATTTTCTGGCCCTCTGGTGCGCTTGCAGAATGCAAGGTTGGACGCTAACCTGGCTTTCTCCATCCTGGGGAGAGAGAGTAGAAGTTTCAGAACTTGATTCTTTGATAGTACAAAATGTGTGGCCTTGTACGGCACCATGTATGCCATTTCACTCTAGCAAAGCAGCTCAAGACACAAAGAATTTCAGACTGCAGTGAGGGCCTGATCTGCATGTTCATGGCTGTCATTCAGGGACAGCCCAAGTCTGGCAGAGATGGCAGAAATTTTCTGCCACAGAACTCAACCCATTAATTTAGATGAAAATATTACTGCGTGAACACTGATTCTAAACTCCCTCTACTCAGATATGCCGAGAAACTTCCAGAAGCAATGCACACAGGACAAGGCCTGAGCCATCAGGGAGCTGGGGAACATGTCAGAAGACATTTTGAGAAAGCAGTCACAGTTTTAGCAAGGGAACGTGACCTTTCCAGCAGTAAGAGGAAAGTCCAGTTCCTAGGACAGCTACAGAAAATGACTAAGCTTGTTTGTGACCATCTCTAAAATACATCAAGTAACAAAGAAGCCAGTATCTTTTCCCATAATTGATGGAGAGGAGACTATCAGAAAACATCAGGCTTCCTTTGGTTTTCATCTATTCGTGACCACCGCTGGGCTTCAAGTGCCACAGCCCAGCCATTCCTGGGGAAACCCCTGTGTCACAATATGGAAAACTCCTTTGGAAGTGAGCCCAGTTCTCCAGGTGATCACCCATCATCTGGTCACATCACTAATCCATCATTTCAGCAGAAAGGCAGGGTGGCATGGGATTCAAAGAAGAAAACCAACATCCTTTCAAATATTGTGGCAAAGCCTTCTTTCTCTGTAAGGTAGGGCTCTGGCAGATCCTCTACTCCAGCCGTTCTCAGAGGGGCTCCCCAGACCAGCAGTACCGGCATCACCTGGGAACTTGTAGAAGAGCAGGTTCTTGGGTCCTACCCACACTCCCTGAATCAGAAGCTCTGGAAGTGGGGCCCAGCAATCTGTGCTTTTTTAATAAACCCTCCAGATGACCAATGCTCACTTAGCATTTGAGGACCACTACCCTCCTCTGCATTAAGAAATCTGGGTCTCACTGTGATAGAAAAAGAAATTACTGTCTCTCTTTGTCTCTCTGGAGATAGAGATAGATAGAAATAGAGAGAGATAGAGATAGATAGAGATAGAGATAGAGACAGAGACAGAGACAGAGATACAGATACAGAGCTGTATGGATCTATGTAACTGTATTTCTGATCCCTGATCAAGAGTCTCTTTCTACTCTGAGATTTGATTACAAAAACAATCTCCCTGGTAACTAAGTATATATATATATATNNNNATATATATATATATATACTTGGTAATGCCTTCTTTGGCATTTAGATGAGTCTGATGAACAGAAGGCTAAACTAATATTAGATATCTTCTTAAAAGAAGCTGATTATAATAGTGGTAAAGAACATGGGCTTTGGAGCCAGCTTCGGGTGTAGGTCCACCTCCATCACTGGCCAGCTGAGTGCCATCAGGCAAGTGGTTGAACCTTTCTGGTCCTTCGTGTAGTTCTTCATTGGTAAAACAGGAAGGGTAAGAGTACTGAGCTCTTAAGGATAATATGGAGATTAAATTAGAAAATACACATCTGTAGCACACTTGGTAAATATCGCTGTTCAAGCAACATTTGGTCTCCTTGTTACTATTATTTTACTGGCTTCACCCACAGGGATGGGTATCAAAGTGCCCAGAGATTCCTCACTCCCAAATGTTGCTTCTTTGGAGTTTCTTAGGGGCAGTGTGAGACAATAGATGAGAAAGAGGATCCTAGTTTTTCTGTGACTGTTTGGGGATAGGATAGGCATGTTAAGCAAGGCACAGGCGTGGGTGCGGGGAATGGGTTGGGAGGGCGGAGGCTCCTGAGTACCCTTGGCCTCCGAAGCTCTGTGGTGGCCACAGTTTTCCTTTCTCATTGTTATGGCGTCTGGGCAGAGAGGAGCTTCGGAGCCAGACCTCTGAGGCTGTGTGTGGTGAGCCTGCAGGGGCTGGCAGTCGCTAAGGGCGGAAACCACTGTTTGGGAGCTGCTGGCAGTTTAACTGTTTCTGCTGCCCATTGCTGAGGACAAGAACAAGGCGGGAGGGCCTGAGCATTCCCCACTGTGAGTCCGTCTGTGGTAAGAGCCTGCTCACCAAGAGCGTCAGAGGTTTCTTTGGAACCATAAATGTATCAAGCAGCTTCTGGAACAAGAGTTTTTTAGCTGATTGCATATCAAAATACGTATTAGTTGCCTAGACGCTTGACTTGGTTCTCTCCTCCCTCGGATTTCAAAAGAACCATTCGGCCGATGTCAGAAGTCAGTGATAACTGCCCTGTGGGTGATACAGCTTCCTGAGACTACGAGCTCCGTGCTGCACACCGAAATGATGTACTCAGGACTGTTCCTGTCAGGTGGTGTGAGTGCCGTGATCCTCTAGAACCCAGAGCAACCATAAGCATGTAAATGTTCCCTTTGATCTTACAGCCTGAGGTGTGCTTGCTTCTGTCTCAAGGCTAGAGGGGCATCTTACTCATCTGTGTGGTGTGTTCTGAAAGAAATATGACATCTCCCAACGAACGGGCACGCAAAAACTACTCGACAGCAGGGGCGTGCTTAACAAGTAGTGTAGTAAAATATTATGCAGCCACGAGAAGAGATATTTTCGAATAATTTTAATACTCCTGATGCAATGGGAAGTGAAAAAAGCAAGAAACAATACCACATATAAAGAAGCGGATCTCAGGGTGTGGTTGCTGGACCAGCAGAAGCATCATCATCTGTAAACTTGGTAGAAACTCCAATCCCAGGCCCCACCCAGACCTACTGCATCAGAGACTCAGAGTGAGCCCACAGCAGTGTGTATTTTAATAACCAGGTGAATCTGGTGTTAAAGTTTGAGAACCACTGATACAGAGCATGAATCAGTGTAAATATGTAAACTATATGCATATGGAAAATATACACAAAAAGATAAAATGGTTCTCCCTGTGATAGGATTGTGGATGTTTTTTGTGCTTTTCCCTGTTCATCTTTTGTGGTTTTTTTTAATATACTCTACTTGTTCTAAAATGAGCATATCTTGCTGTGATAGAGAAAAAAAGTAGGAGTAAAGTCATCAGATATTTCTGTTACACATGTATCATGTCAATTCACAACACATTAACATTTTCCTGAAGACTTATTCATGCACCTTCAATGTTCTTCAGTTTTTTATTCTTACAAGTCAGCCTCCCTGTATTCGCTTTGATCAATTTTCTCAGCTGCTCTTTTACTGACATTCCCACCCTCAAGTCTTGTCATAAGTAAACCAAAAGCTGGGGTTTTTAAAGCACGATATTCCCTTTTGGGTATGTTTAGATGATAATATATTTTCATGCATTCATAACAATTTTAGCTTCTGCATATATTTTTATGCACTTTTACGTTTTGTTTGGGTTGATTTTTTTTTCTACTAAATGGACGCAAAGCATTTTTGATAACTTGACTCTTCTAATTTCAAGGGTTCATTTACAAAGTAAGCGGCGATGGTGGGTTTGCATTTATACAGGTAGCTAAAGTTCTAAAATCAGCAAATAAGGTAAATATCACATACGGTCAAAATTGGTCTATCTCAGTAGCGCTAGGGTAGGCTGTTATTCCTGTGCCCTGAACAGACTTCACCTGAGCACTAGCTGACACAGTTAGGGGCCGTGTTAGAAAAAAGATGCACGCCTTCTATTTCTAGAATCACTTAGCACTGTAAGATGTTCACACCAAGAGAGGTTCAAAGAGTCTGAACCAACTGAGGAAATAACAGACTCCTCCTCCTATCTGAATACTCATTTTCTAGGCACTGGCAGATGAAATTGCCGGAGCTATTTGAATTATTTTGGAGGGTTTGTTTTCTTTCTTTTGATTGATGGTACATAATTGCATTTGCCTGAGTCAAAAGTGCATTTGATATGATTTTCCTGCATCTCTGCAGTACCTCCTGCTGTGCCCTAGGCTTCCTTCTCTCATTCCCTCTCCGGGATGTTCTCCAGGCAGGAATGACTGGTCTCTCCCGTGGTGTTCAGATCTTACTCATCCTTTAGTCTTATGCAAAAGCTGCCGCCTACACAAAGCCTTCCTGACTTCAGTAGAAAGGAATCCCTCCATACTCTATCTCGGACGTTTATCATTCTTTATTATATTTACAATTGAATATGTCTTAGCTTGCTCAGGAGACTCTAAGGTTCTTGAAGGCAGCATCCATGTGTCTTTAATGTCAGTCTTGGCTTTGAATTCTAGACCTGCCCTTTCTAGTCAATCTTAGGTATAATTACTAACTCCCTGGATGACTCCTTCCTCCTCTGTAAAATGGAGACAGTCATGGTACTGACCTCCTAGAGTTCGAGTGAGCTGGCATAAAATCCAGCATATAGCAAACTCCAATAAATGTTAGCTCCTTTTGTTTCTATTCTCCATTGAGATTCCAACAGTGCACTTGTGCTCCATAAGCATCTGTTTATTGACTGTATGAATGAATGAATAGCATAGTTAAGTTCGTACCCACTCCTCTGGATTCTCAGGGCTCGATGGGGAGTTTGCCTTGTGTCTGTGAATCTATTATAGAACTCAATGAACCAACGATCCTCTTTTATTCTCAAGACAGGTGTGGGGTGCCTGTGGGTAAATTTTCAGTCTTGAGAAAGCTGCCATCAGCCATCTCATTGAGACCGCATTGAGCTCCATGTTTTCACCCATGAAATGGGAATTATAACGCTGATCTGTGATTTTTGCCTGGATACAAGAACCTAAGGAGGACCAGGCCTTTAGGGAGAAATTTATAAGCGGGGACTGTTTGGGCTAATTTGAAGAATCAGAGCATGAGTTTGTAAATTAGCATATTTCAGCTCCAGAGCTTCCATCACACGGCACTCTAGATGTCGCTCACTGAGGGCACAGGGCAAAACCAGCTGCTTTTTGGGTTTGTCAAGCATCTCAAGTTATTTCTCAGGAGTTGGGGTTTGGCAAAGCCTGAAACCCACATTGCCAAGTCCTTCTTTCCCCCTTAATTTTTAAGCCCATGTGTATTTTAAGGGAAATTTAATCCGTATGTTTCTGTTTCCTTTACACTTAACTCATAAAAATGGTTTGTCAGAGCAATTTGATGTCCCAAAAATCTTTGGAGCCTTTATAATGATATTTTTTAACCTTTCTCCCCTCCCTTAGACACAGGAAATTGCGTTTTTTAAAAGAAAATGAATCAAGCCGAAAGTCTCAAGGTCAGTATTGATGGGTCAGACACACAAGCTCAAGGAGCTGTGCATTTTGGAAAATGGCACCTTCCACTGCTGCTCCTGTAGGGCCCTGAGGGTAGGAGAAAGATCGATTTCATATGCAGGCAGATGGCAATAATTGGCAGTGTGTTGTGATAGAGTCCTCAGATATTTGATTGTTGGCCCACCAGGCTGAGAGTCTCTCTCCCCACTGTGCTTCTGTGTTGGGCGGTCCGCTCCTTAGAATTTGGGTCCCTCCACCTTAGTCAAATCCTGAAATTCAACACCAGAAGTTCGTGCACACAAGAAGTTTAAAAGAATGGAGACCACTAATTCTAAAATACAGTAACTGTTTTTCAAGCTAGTTTTCAGCATCATCCCTAGAGAGACAAAAGCAGGAGTCTGCATGCTTGTGTTAATAGCCATAGGAAGTGTTCTCACAGAGCTTTGTAAAGACGGCCTTCCTCCAGAGTTAGTGAGTTTGCTGTCTCGGGAAGGATTCACATGATCCCCAGATACCCGCAGGGCAGGCAGAAATGGACCGTACATGGATACTGCATCTCAGCCATGACTGGGAGTACCTGGGTTTGCGTGACCGGCATGAGACCCAAGTTAGTAGTCGTGCCACCTCTCCCGCCATCTGCTGGAGTTACACTGTGGTCAGGCCCCTTTCTGGCAGCCCGTCCACTGCCAGATTGGATGGGGTCCCTCTGGACATGAAGGGTCACAGAGCCTCACGGCATGTGGCATGTAGTAGTTTGAGTCAGATCAACCATAATGGCTTGGTTTAATCCACAGTGCCTCAAAATCATTTGGCTGGCTTATTCCATCCCATTTTCACTGTGTGGCCTTAGAACTCTGCGACATAGTGGCCTGAGTGTGGCTTTCCCAACCATAGGGACCAAAAAGCCACGTGGACATTCATCTCCCAAAACAAAGTTGCAAGTAAGAATGTCCTGATGGCTCTGCCATTTTGAAATGGGGATAGGTGCAGAAGAACTGGACTCACTGAATGGGGAAGATTCAGAGCTCTAATGCACTTCTATCACTAAGCTTACGATAGAGATGGAAAATGAAACTCTGGACCTGGATGGCTGAATGAAGGGTAAAGATGGGCATGTCCACAGAACACGCACACCAAGCCAGGGTGCTGAGACTGCGTGCTGCTTTCATTTGGGATCTTGGATGCGGATAGAAAACAACTGGCAGGAAGTGGCCATCTTGGAAATTCAGCGAGTCCACAGGGCCTGATGAATACCAAGGCTTTACATGATGGATAAGTTATAGGCAAGTGCGCTAGTCAGAAATCGACTCTTCAATCGTCTAGGCGGCGGTAAATGTATACAAATGTTCTCTGTGTAGTAACTGCTTTGAGCTAGGCCGTGGATCAAATGTTTCACTCACCTTACTGAATTCACATGAGAACTTTATAAGCTAAGTATCATATCCCCATTTTACAGATGAGGAAACTGGGGCTCTTAAAGTAACTTATTGGGGAGATTAAGTAACTTGTCCAAACTTGTATAGTTCATGAAAGAGCTGGAATTCAAACACTAATCTGTCAAACTCCAAAGTACATGCTCTTTCTTTAAAAGAAAAACAGCTTTGTCTATAAAAATTATTAATATTAATAGTAACCTATTCGAACATACAGAAATAGAGTACTGAGTTAAAGCCCCTCATAATCCTATCCCCTCTCCAGATAACGATGTTAATTGCATAGAGTATGTTTTTCTGTGTATCTACTACTAAACCTAGAGACACACATTTATAGATTTTATGCAAAAATTAAAACTGGTCCAGAACTTGCTTCTTAAAATGTCGTGAATATCTTTCTATATCAATAATACATATCTACCAGGTCCTTTTTAATAGCTATGTAATATTTCATTATAAGGATTGCTGTGGTTTTAAATCTATTGAATAGTTTGATGGGTTCCCACTTTTGGCAACTGGAAGCACTACTGCAATGAAATGTGCATAGTTTGTTCAGATGTTACTGCACATTTGTGGGTAACAATAGGATAATCTCCTAGGAATGGATTTGTTGGACGAAATAATACACAACCCATGCTATGTCTACTATACAAAGCCACTTCCTTTGACTTCCTTTGGCTATCATGCCCCTTTGATTTCTGAGTACTAAGTTGAATACCAAATTTTCAGAGAAGTAACTTTATCTTTCCCTTGGACTTTATTGCTAGGGAACCTGAGAGCCAACAATTTCATTAGATTTGAGGAACGACCAACACAGTCCAACTCTAAGTCAGAACAGTTAGCAGATTTCTGAAAGTGTCTTTTTATTCAATATTACATTCAGTCACTACTTATTGATTTTTGATTTTGTGCAAAGCACTGCACTAGATCCTGGTTAAGCAGTGGTAAGTCAGGTAGAGTACCTCCAGGCCACTGGAGCAAATGGTTGTACAAAACCCATGTGCCGCTCAGTACCTGACTGCTGCCATCCAGGCAGACATCGCCGTGGCGTTACCAGAACCACCCCTAAATGCTCTCTTTAGTTTTCATGTCACGGAACCACTAATGGGAGGTACACTGAAAAGCAGTGAAGCGTCAGACTACTAGAGCAGGCTGTTTTCACAGTTGATCAACTTTTTAATGAAACTTTGAATTTTGAATAACTGTAGATCCACAGGCTGTTGTAAGAAATAGCACGGGGAGATCCTGTGCACCCTTTCTCCAGTTTCTCCCAGTGGAGGTCTTGCATCTGTCTTGTGATAACAACATCACAACCAGGATATTGATATTGATGGAGTCAAGAAACCGAACGTTTCCGTCAACAAAGATCCTTCCTGTTGCCCTTCTATAACCACGCCCACTTCCCTGCTGCTCCCACCCCCCCCTTAACCCCTGACAACCACTAATCTCTTTTCCATTCCTATAATTTTCATTTCAGAAATGTTATATAAATGGAATGATGTAGTAGGTAACCTTTTAAGGTTGGCTTTTTTACTCAGAATAATTCTCTGGAAATTAACCTGTGTTGTTGTGTATATGAAAAGTCTGTTCTTGATTATTAATGAGTAATATTTTATGGTATGGATATACCATAGTTTCTTTAACCATTCATCCGCCATCACAGGATATCTGGGTTGTTTCCAGTTTGAGGCTATTATGAATTAAGCTGCTATAAACATTATAAACAATTGTGTACAGGTTTTGGGGCCCAAACTAGTCTTTACTTCCCTGAGCTAAATGCACAGAAGTGCAATTGCTGAGACATATGTTAGTTGCATGCCTTGTTTTTAAAGAAACTTTCAAACTTTTTCCAGAGCGACTGCACCATTTTACATTGCCACCAGCAATACCTGAGTTATCCACTTTCTCTTCGGGCTCACCAGCATTTGGTACCGTCGCTATTTTTTCTTTTAGCCATCCTGATAGGTTTGTAGTGATATCTCATTGCAGTTTTAATTGCGTCTCCCTAATGGGTAATGAGGTTGAATATAACGTCATGTGCTTATTGCTTATTTGCTATCTGTATATCCTCTTTGTGAAATGTTTCTTCATGTCTCTTGCCTATTTCCTAATTGGAATGTTTGGCTTTTAATGATTGACTTTTGAGAATTCTTTATATATTCTACATACCAGTTCTTTGTCAAACATGTGGTTTGAAATGTTTTTTTCCCCATTCTGTAGCTTGTCATTTCATCCTCTGGACAGAATCTTTCACAAAGCAAAAGTTCATTTTGATGAAGTCCAGTTTATCAATTTTTTTTTATGAATTGTATTTTTGGCATCAATGCTAAGAACTCATTTCCTCTTCCTAGATCCTGAAGATTTTCTCCTGTGTTTTTTTCTAGATGTGTTATAGTTTTAGATTTTACATTTAAGTACATAATCCATTTTTAATTAATTTTTATAGAAGGTATGAGGCTTATGTCAAGGTGCATTTTTTTGCCCATGGATATCTAATTGTTCCAATACCATTTGTTGAAAAGCTATCTTTCCTTTATTGGATTACTTTTGCATCTTTGTCTAAAGAATTTGGTTGGGCATATTTGCGTGGGTTAATTTCTGAGTTCTCTATTCTATTCCATCAATCTAAACATGCTGTTCCATGTGTCTAAATCTCTGGCAATACCACACAGTCTTGATTACTGTAGCTGTGTGATGAGTCTTAAAATTAAGTAGACTGATTTCTCCCACCTTAGTTTTCTTTTTCAAAATTGTTTCAGCTATTCTAGTCCCTTTACCTTTCCATCTATATTTTAGAAAAACCTTTCTATCTACAAAAAAATCTTGCTGGGATTTTTGTAGGAATTGTATTAAAACGATATGTCACCTTGGGGTGATTGACATCTTTACTATGTTGAATCTCCCAATTCATTAACACAATTGTCTCTACATTTGCTAAGATCTTTTATGATTTTTTTTTTAAAGATTTTTATTGGGGAATTGGGGGATGGGAACAGCGCTGGGGAATTGGGGGAACGGGAACAGACGAGTTGCTGTCTTTTTGTTCTTCAGTCTAGTTGTGGAGGACGTTGCTTCACTGGCCCAAGTTGGCACCATCATTGTGCTCTTCCCAGGCAAGGCAGATCAGTCGCCGGCTTCTGGATGGCCTCTCACTGCAGCTGCTGGCTGCTCACGCTGGCTGCTGGCTACACGTGGTAGCCCATGGCAACCCACTGCAGCACGGGCTGCAGCCTACGCTGTCGCCGGTGACTCACGGCAGCCCAGCTCCAGGTTGAGCTGTTGTTCAGCATCTTAGCTGTAGAAGGCAGTGTCACTGGCCCTCGTATGTGGGATCCGAACCAGGGCCCTCTGGCATCCCAAGCCAGCTTTTAACCAATGCGCCACTTGGCTGGCCCTCTTTTATGATTTTTTAAAATCAACGTTTTGTAGTTATCAGCTTACAAATCTTGTACCTGTTTGTTAGATTTACACCATAGATTTCTTTTTTTTTTTTGGCACAATTGTAAATGATATTGCATTTTAAAATTCGGTATTCATATATTTTTTGCTAATATATAGAAATACAATTGAGTTTTTGTATGTTCATCTTGTATCCTATGACCTTTGAATTCACTTATTAGTTCTAAGATATATATATATACTATATATATATATATATATATCTCCTAGATCTCCTGGGATTTTCTGTGTAGACATTTCATCTGCAAATAGTGACAGTTTTAGTTCTTCCTTTTTGATCTGTATTTCTATTCATTCTTTTTCTTGCTTTACAACACTACCTAGAACTCTCAGTACCATCAAGAATAAGAGTGTTGAGAGTTAACATCCATGACTTAGCCCTGATCTAAGGCACAGTATTCAGTCTTTCATCATTTACTATAATGTTAACTATAGGTTTCTTGTTGTTTATTGAGCTGAGGATGCTTCCTCTATTACTATTTTTCTAAGAGTTACTATCATGAATGAGTATTAAATTTTGTCTAATGCTTTTTCCACATCAACTGATAAGATCATGTCCTTTGCCCATTGAGTATTTTCCCTTAGTCTGTTAATATGGGGAACTAACACTGATAGATTGATTTTCAAATATTGAACCAGCCTTGCATGCCTTGAATAAAAACCACCTGGTCATGTTGTATAATTAATTCTTTTTATATATTGCTGAATTCTATTTACTAATATTTGGTTAATGATTTTACATCAATGTTTATGAGGTATATTGGTTTGTTTTTTGTTTTTTGTTTTTGTTTGTTATTTTAGATACTGTCTTGGTCTGGTTTTGTTATCAGGGTAATATTAGGTTCTAAAATGAATTGGGATGAGGTCCTACCTGTTCTATCTTCCAAAAGAGATCGTATAAAATTGGTGTTAATTCTTCTTTAAACATTTGTTAGCGTTCTCCATGAAAGTGTCTGAGCCTGGAGATTTTTTTTTTGAAGGAGGAGGAGTTAAATTATGAATTCAGTATCCTTAATAGTTAAAGGTCTAGTCAAATGATCTGTTTCATATTGAATGAGTGTGATAGTCCATGTTTTTCAAGAAAGTGGTCTATTTTATCTAAGGTATTCATATCTATATTCATAGAATTATTCATTTCCTTTCCTTATTATTCTTCTAATATCTGTTGCTATCCCCATTTAATTTCTGATATTGATAATTTATATATTTTTTGATAGTCTTAATACAGATATCAATTTTGTTTATCTTTTCAAAGAACCATGTCTTCATTTCATTGATTTTTCTCTACTGTTTTCAATTTTATTTATTTCTGCTCTTACCTTTATTATCTACTCACTTTTGCTTGATTTAAGTTTATTTTCTTCTTTTTCTAGAAATAAAAGTTAAATTTAAAGATCACTGTATTCAGCAGAAGAGAATAATATGAAACATTTGATGAACCAATTATTAATGAGGAAGACAGGTTTAAAATTACTTTTTCTCATAATCAAAGATACAGTGATTAAATGTTTAAACAGGCATTTTTAATTATAGTCAAATCATGAAGCCACTTTTAATTTTTTATATAGCCTCCACAAGTGACAGGAAATGTCAGAGAAAACATTAAAATGACATTGTATACATTTACATTTAAAATTTAATTCAGACTTAAAATGAATTTGTATAGAGTTAAATTTTTTTGAAAAAATAGCTCTGCAAAAATCAGCTGTAAGTTTATAAGAATGTGTATTTAAAATTATTTGTCAAATATGTATCCAGGTATTATTATAACCTATAAAATACTCTAAATCCATTAATAATTATATCAAGAGGAAGATCCCCTCAAAATTAAAAATTAGCCAAAAGTATTCGTGATCTAGCATTTACCAAGCGTGAACAATTGATGTTGCTTTCTATTATATCAACTGAAGATGAAGTTACAAAATTATAATTTTGACCTACAAAACAAATTTCCAGAAAAGTAAGTCAGAAAAATCATATGGCCAATCAAGATCACATTAGTAAAAAATCTTATTATTTATTGTATTATATAAAAATTTGACACCAAAATACTGTATTTTTTGCAAGTTGACGTTGTTACTCAGTGTCTCACTCCTAATCCCAGGTGCCCTGCCTGGTCTCTGGACTCCCTTTCCCCTCTGTAGTTGTGTAGCCTTTACTACCTGACCACCCATTGGGAACATTACTGACTGTCATCGTCACACCTCCCCAAACTTGTATCTGACTTGGTCATTCAGTGAACATCTGTAGAGCACGGACTATGTGCCAGGCACTATGCTACACCTCGGGGTATTACGGTGAACAAAAGATGGGTTCCCTGCTTGTATGGAATGCATAGCCTAGCAGGAAGAGCCTGATAAAGACCAGGGAAAGAAATACTAACTGCAGATTATGGCTGGTGCTTTTGGGACTACAACAGGGTGTTGAGATGGAGATTAATGGGGGTGAAGGGAAAATATTTCTTGTCTGAGGAAATGGCATTTTAGCTAAGATCTGAAGGATAAAAGAGAGCCAAAACTGTGAAAATAGGGACAAGCGTTTTCGGCAGACGAAACAGTACATACAAAAGCCTGGAGGAGAGCCCTCCTATAGAGCTGTGCAGATTGCCCCTGGCACAAACAGGCCTGGCCCAGGGGGTCAAAAGTGGTGAAATCCAGCCTGTCTCTGCTCCCTAAGCCGTGTACCGTGGTGAGGGGGAAAGGAAGAGGTTTGCTTTTCTGATTGTCACAAAGACACCACATGGGCTCACAGTAGCCCTGGCCTTAAGGTAGAAAGAGGTGGCGCTTTCCTGTCCTCAGCCCGATTCACATCCTGGGATCTGCACTCAGCTTCCAGACGTGTGTCTCCCTCCATATGCCTGCCAGTAGCCTAGTCTATTATTGGATTTATCTCTCAAATGGTAACAACTCAAATTTATGTGGCATTTTACATTTGCCTTAAATCCCATTCAATCCTCTAATATCTCTGTAAGGTAGCTCAGGCAGACATTTTTTTTTCTTTAAATGTACATACAATAAAATGAACAGATGTTAAGCATTTGGTTAGATATATTTCATTGATTGTGTACACCCTCCTACACAACAACTAAATTAAATATAGAACACTTCCAACATGCCTGAACGTTTCCTCCTGCCACTGGCCAGCCACACATCCCAACACTGCAGTCCGAGGCAACCACTGTTTAATCTCTTATCACTATTGTGATCAGTTCTGCCAATTCTTGGTCTTCATAGAAATGTAATTCTGCAGTAACTATGATATTGTGCTTGGCTTCTTTTGCTCAATATAATGTTTTGGTTTTCTTTTTGAGATTAATTCAGTCACATTGTTATGTGTCTCCATAGTTCATCCATTTTTATTACTGAGTAATATTCCATTGAATGAATATACCACAATTTGTTGATTTGTTACCCTATTGATGGCATTTGGACTGTTTCCAGATTGGTTATTTTGACCAAAGCTGTTATAAATATTCTTGTGCAATTCTTTTTGTGGATATCTATTTTCTTCTCTTTTGGGTAAAACCCAGGGTAGAATTCTGAGTCATAAGGTACATTGTATTTAACTTTATAAGAAACTGCCAGACAGTTCTCCAAAGTTATGATATACCGTTTCACATTCTCATCATCATCTATGTGTTGTTGTTCCACATTTTCACCAACATTTGGTGTTAGCCATTCTAGTGGGTGTAAACTGGCATCTCGTTGAGCTTTATTTTGTAACTCGCTGATGACTAATCAAGTTGAGCACGTTTTCATGTGCTTATTGGCCATTTGCATACCTTCTGTTGCGATGTGTGTATTCAAGTTTTTTTGCAGGGTAACTACTATTAATTCCATTGTATGCATAAGAAAATTGAGACTCAGAAGTCAAGTGATTTGCCAAAGATTCACAGCTAACAAGTAGCAAGTTCAAGTGTTTAACTCACATCTCCTGACTCTTCACTGATACGTCATTTCCAATATACTGGACTTTTTCCTACCATGAATCCCAACCTCAGCTTCCTCATCTGTAGTGTTCTACAGTTCTCTGAACCTCATGGCCTGTCAGACAAGGGTGCGGTAGAAAAGTGTAGCGGTGGAGAAAGGAAATGGGGAATGATTTTAGGTTAAATGAAAACAACGGTGATTCTTTTTCTAACAGAGCTCAAAGCCGTCCCACTCCAACTCTGAGGCCCTTGTGTGACGTCTGATGCCATCTCAGGCAGGAATCTACTCTCAGTCTCAGCTACGCAGGGCTGCCAAGCTCAAAATAAACTCTTCTTGTTCAAGGGCAAATGTATTTCACTGGGCTACGTGTAACTCCCTTCAGCCTATTTGGTTTTAATTCAATCAGTTAAAATAACCACAATTTCTCCTGTCCATATGCCACATTGCACTAAATTAATATTTGGTTGATGAAGTGTAAATGCTCATAAGTGCTGGATTTTTCCCTCATATATCTGGAGGAGGTGGTGAATACATAGTGTGTGTTTTTTGATTTTTTTTTTTTTTAAGTTTGAGAAGTAAATGCGTTTTGGAGTTGGACTGTCATGGAAAATCCCTACTTTTCCTTGATGCTGAAGGTAAATCGCTGAAGGAGCAGTGAGCATGAATAACTAGCTCTGGTTGTATTTGACACTGGGTCTGAGTGTTGAGGATTTGAGAACCAAGTGCAGCTTCGTGACCTCGCTTTCACATCAAGAGGAGACTATCCTAGCTAGACTGGCAGCACAGACGGAAGGCGCCTGTTGCAGTCCTTTTAATCCTCTCTGAGCAGAGTCTTGGAGTTTTCCCCTCCAATAATGAATGAAGTGAATAAGCCATTGAGCTTCTGATTCTATTCAGTGCCTTTGCTCTCCTGTGCAGCGCATCCGGTAGGTCTGACAATGCCATAGAAGAATTACACTGAGCACTTGGCATATGCAGTCCTTGAGAAAGCTCTGCTGAGCAGTCGGACAAAGTGGCCAGAGCACCCCATTCAGCCCCTCCCAGGTCTGCTTTCATGGGAGCTCAGAGCCTGGGACAGAGTGACGCAAGGGAAGTGGGACAGAAGTCTGAGACCAAAGAGCTAGGCCAGAAATGAAAGGGCTGTGCCAGTGTCTGTAAGGGGAAGACTGGAATAATAGGGGTAAAGCTAAAATTTAACAAGAGAAATCTTTAGAGCGTTCTGAAAAAGTGTGATTACAGCTTCTTTAACTGTCTCTTCATTTCTCTGTTGCTTCTTTCTTCTCCTTCAATAAATGCCTTTTTGCTGCTGTGTGCTTTAGGTCAGATGTTCCTGACATTTGCACAGCAAACTTGATCGGGCATTTTTTGGAGAAAGGGGAAGAAGTTTTTCCTTTCAGCAGAGAGTAATTTTAATGGGCAAAGTGGCATTTCCAGTTCAGTGTTTAAGTGACAGTGTAGACAGCCTTTGTAATTGCTGGGTCCTATCACACAAGTGTAGGTCTTTGCTGTTCTGTTTGAATGTGCAAATACAAGAGGCTTTCCACGGCTCCCTTACCTTGCTATTTTGGGTTCTCACTGTGATTAATTACAGAGAATTCTCTCTTCTATAGTAAGACTTGATGTCATGACGTTATGGAGACAAACCATTGGTCAAATTGGTGAGGTATTCCTTGTGAAGGTAGGAAGGTGAGCAATTTGGCAGGATCCCAAGCCAGCCACACAAATATCGTCTGAGGAACTCTCGGGCTGCAAAAGTAAATGGAGAAAGAAAACCTGGAAAAAGGGGGAAGGCCTCTTTAGAGATTTATTTATTTTTCAGTTAACCGAGGGTGAGAGGACCCTTTCTGAAATCTGGTCACAGGGGCCTAGAATTCAACTTATACCTGTGCTTCAACTCCAAACAGCAATGTTCCTGGAAGAATTTATGAGAACTCATTTTGGCTGGCATTCAGGAGAACAAAATAAATGAGGGTGGGAAGGAGAATTTTCTCCATGGTTTGACTGACCACCAAAACTCCCCAGATTACTCATGCAAATCACTACCCACTGAGCAGGGGCCACCTGGGGGAATCAAATAATTAAATGTTCCCATGCCATATGGTAAGCATGTAAAAAGCACCAATCTCACCAACAGAAATGTCTTGTGGGCTTTTTTCAAAGAGAACTCCAGCACATACAGGATTCTATTAATGAGTGAGGCACGTCTACATTAGTTGTTTTTTGTTGTTGTTTTTTTAAAGCAAACATTCCTGATAAATAACACGTGTTTAAAGCAGATCTCAGTGCACTCTAGGGAAAGGAAGGTCACGTTATATTGGTTGTGAAGTATCAGAACATATTTCCATACAAACCAAGTAGCTGGGTAGAAATAAAGCATTTTGTCTCCATGGCGTAGGTAGGTATTCCCTTTTTGAGTGCAGTGCTCTTAGTAGCCTTTTGATATTAGAGCATGTTAGAGCCGGAGGTGGCCTTCGAGATTACCCCCTCAATTAATAAAGGAGAAATCTACAAGTTGGCTTTTGTTTGTTTGTTAGTGTGTTTAAAGCAAGGGGAATCTTGGTCAGATCATTTTCAGAAAGGAGTGACTCAGCCTGCCTTCCTCTTTGACTCTTAGGAAAGGTGTAAATCCCACCCACGTAGTTAAAGCTTCCTTGTGGGACTGCCGCTTATTTTTAAGTTAACAAAGGCCAAAGAAGCCTATTGTGAAATGTTTGTTTGGAGGACCGGAATCTAAACTTACCCTCCCTGTCATGGTCATTTTTTTTTAAAGGAAGAGGACCGATTTGAGCCCCCAGAGGGGAGAGACTGCAGTCATGCTGGGAGTAAGAGGATTGCTCTCCCTGGTTTGTTGGTGGTGGTGGTTTTCCGTGTGCTTCTGGGGATCTCAGGTTTATCACCATGGTTGAGGATGGGGCAGAGCATGTGGTGCACACTATGACAATGGCTTCCTTCCTGGTGTGTCCCCGAACGACCAGCACAGTTCAACACACGATCAGACCGTCTATATTCGCACTGTTGCTGCTGACGGCTTCATTCTGCCTGTGATATTCAGCTGGGTAATTCATTTCCCGAGCATGGCAATATCTCCTGATATGCCTAATGGGTTGAATGTAATTTTGTAAGCTTTCAAAGATGAATGTCTCCCCTTGTGCTTAGCTTTGCCCTAATATGGGAAACAATGATAGCTGCCATTAGGAAACAGCATTGTAGTGTTGGACTTTTTGGTGCAGGTTGGGTCTCCAAACCACAAAGGCAGGAAACACTAGTGATTGAAATGATACACTAGACGTGGGTCACTTCCATTCCCTTGCAATGGCTTTTTTGCCTGCCTCTGCGTTTACCCGTCCTATGATCAGGGCATTCTACAAAATAAGGTGGCCTTCACCAGGGTATAAAATTAGGTAATTAATGGTTCCAGGAATAGGGTGGGCTGTGGCATTATATGTGTATAGCCGCTTACCAAGGCTGTCCCGAAATGGAAGAACTAGATGAGAAATAAGAAATGTGACCCAGGTATATAGCATCTCTAACACCCAAGCTGTGATTTCTCTTTAAACTTAAGGACAGAAGCATAAAAGGCATTCCTCTGAGTTGTGTTTCATTCAGTTCAATTTACACATAAATATACTGAACGTCATCTACCATGCACAGGACCCCAATCCTTGAGCTGAGAGGCAAAGGTCAAAGGTTAGTGAGGCCCAAGTCCTGCCCTCATGGAGAGCTCAGTCCAGAAAGGAAGGTAGAGCCCCAAGTAACTGAGGAAGGCAGCCTGTGCTGAGGAGAGCGGATATAGATACCAACACTGCAGCGAGAGACGAGAAATAACCCCATTCTATTTGGGAACATAAAAGAAAAAGTTAAGATGCTGTCTCTGAAGCCTTCTCCTTCACCCACCAGCCAATCTGAAGTCTTTGGAGAGAATCTAGTCTCCAAGGAATCTTATGTGAGTTGACTTAGTGCTGAGAGTTAGGACTCCCCATCTTATCTGATTTCTAAGTGCTTCATGGTTGGCGTGGATAAGGATCAGTTCCAAGTATCCCAGACGAAAATGGAGACGTCAACATTAAGATAGGCCGGAGACTCTTTCAGCTTGTCTTTTTTTTTTTTTTTAATCTACCACTGCATCTGTTTTCTTGACTTCATAAAAGTAAACCCTACGAGGTAGACTCTTTCTCACTGGCAGCTAGATAATACAGATGGACTCTGTGTTAATACACTTAGCGACAGATATTTTTGACATTAAGCTTTTCTTTACCAAAAACTAAATAAATAAGTGAGGAGGAGGAGCAAACAGAGGAGGAAGAGTCTGCCTAAAATTCAGCCGTCATTTAGCCTTCAGTATTTTGACACACCACCTTGACCACTTTGACTTCATGTTGAACACTTACTTAGCTTATGAACTTCAGTTTTCATGCTTCCCGGTGAATATTGATATGGTTTGATGGGTTGGTGTACATGCACATAGGGTTTTGAAACCATGCTGAAACCATGCAGTCTACCAATTGCTTCATTGTCCTGATCTGAGTAAACTCTTTCTAAACTGAATTAGGAATGTATGAATGATCAAATCCTGGGGCATGACCAATTTCGTGCTTAAATTATTTGAGAATTCTGCATAACATTCTTAAAGGGAAGATGCAAAAACCATCTTGGGTTTTGAGCTGCAAATAACAGACCTCCCCCAGAGAAATGGCCAAAATGAATGTTGTACATGGAGAGGGGTCCCATGGTCTCTGTGAGGGCTCGTAGTCTCCCCTCCCCCCACCGCCCTCCACCACCACCACCTGCAGCCCAGATCTCACTGCACAGAGGCATGATCAAGATCCAGTTAGCAACCCGTTTATTGCAAATTCTATTCTTTACTAAATCCAGTGCATCCAGGAATGTAGATGGCCTTGGGGACAACAGTAAGGAGAAGTGACCTGTGCTGATTCCTCCTGGAGAGATTTAGGTGAATACTGCCACCTATTGATAGGTGAAACATGTGCCACACGTTCTTACTCTGACCTGACATTGTGCTCGTGCTTATCAGAGCAGATCTCATTACTCAGTTGGCCAAAACATCTTAATAGCCCCACGTTCATAATTCTTCATGCATTTGTGATGAAAAATAAGTAATGTTATACTATGTCAGAACAACTCACCAGTTGTATTTCTGCAAAGAGGCAAAGGAGCGAGGCACAAAATGCCATGAGGTTGGCAGACGGAGATCTGGGTTTGAATCTCAGCTCAGCCCCTTAGTGAACGTACACAAGTGAATTCATTTCTCTGAACCTTAGTTCCCTCATCAATAAAAAGTGGATAATCCTCTCGGTATGGTGTGAGAATTCAGTGATAATACCGTGTGGCACACAGAAGGTGTTTGATAAAGGGCAGCATTTATGATTATTTTTCCACCGAGCTGTGAGAAGTAACTATTTGTAACGTAATGATTGGTGGGTAATATGACAAACCACATCACGTGTCAGACTCTGGTGAACTGCCCTGCGCTGTGCAATTACCCTTCGTCAGTACTACTTGTCTAGTGTAGTATCTTTGACGTCCAAAATGAGGACAGTGCGAACACAAATATTAGAACTTCAAGTGTGCCAATTGAGAAAATGAGGATAAACGGGTTTCATTACCAAATGTCTCCCGACTGCCCTAGAGGATATACGGGGCTGAGTAGGTAAAGAATTATGATAAAACTGGGGAGCTGTGTATAAACGGGGCTTTGTGACCTGCTGGATAAGGTTGAGACTTAGAGCCAGACCTAGGAGGCTCACATTCCTTCCCCGGCATGGTGTGGGGGATCCCAGGCTCACACAGACAATAGGGGATTCATAGCTTGAGAATTCTAATGATGACTGAAAGGAGGGTGGCAGCCAGAACAAGAAGACTTTTCAGAAGCAGGGACCCTGATTATCACATCGGTGCTACAGCCGGGAGAGAGGCTGCTGAGAGGCAGTATGAAGCCGTTCTTGGAAAGCTGTCAGTGAAGTGTTTGTAGCCTCCTTAAGAAAATTCCACTTCTCAAAAATGCAACCCTGGAAAAAAAAAATCTCTCACATGATTCATTCAGATAAACGCTCTGTCATCAAATCATACTGGAAGTCCTACGAACCATCTCTTTTGGAAGAGCCTTTTTGAATGTCACGAATCTAGCCTCCAAGACTAAAGAGAAAAACAAAACAAAAAAGTCCGAAAGAGGGTTTCTCAGGATATTTTGGGACCTTTCCTTTTACTTAGAAAGGTCAACCGGTGCTTTAAACAAAATAGTCAAGAAAGACCAGGCCTATGAACAGGCTGCACCTTTTGAAAAGGTCTGCTTTGAATTGAATAGCCAGCGCCCTCCCCCACCCCCCTTTTCTTTTTTCTTTTAGGGCTTAGAAATCGAGAGGGAGGAGGAGGAAGAGTGTCACATTCGTTACTAACAACTTCGCACATAATAAGCTTGTTCAGATACACCCTGGGGTGTTAGTTTTCTTTTCCTATTTTTTTTTGTCTCCTTTTTAGCAGCTTTCGATAAGTAGCACATTTTATTTTTGAAGAAAGAATCGAGCCGTTATTGAGCAGCCGCACCCTAAGGAAGGTCAGGAGATTAGGGAGCGGAAGTAGGCTGGCCAGACTCCTCTGACCACAGTAAGGGACTGCCGCTTTCTTCCCATAATTTCATTTTGAGACTCCCCAACGAAAAGGCAACCCAAAGGGAAAAAAAAGAGAGTGAAAAATTGTTAGAAAATGGTCATCAAAAAGTGATCCATTTAAATTTCTGTCTCACAAACAAACCACATGGACCTAACCGCAGGGCAGACATGCGTTTACAGTGATGTATGGCCAGTCTCGAAATATGGGCATGATTTTACGGGAGAGAGTGGACACTGGTAGCTGCTGACGTCGGTGGGCTTTGGCCTAATTTCACAAGTATCCTGAAATTCTAAATGTGGCAGTTCACAAATCAGAGAACAGTGAACTAAAAGGAACCTTTGAATTGAACTGGCCCAGCTCCCTCATTTTATAACTGGGAAAACTGAGACCTCATGGTAGAAAGTAACTTGCCCAAGGTCACACAGCTGGTGAGGAGCAGCTCAAGGACTCAAGCTCGGGCGCCTCATCTCAGAAACTGGGCTAAACAGCTCCGAAATGGGAAACTGCGAACCCTCACATTTAATCTGGGAGTCCTCTTTCTAAGGAAACGCGACGCCTATTCCCCTGCAAATGGCCCTGCGGGTTGCCAGAGGTAGTTCATCTGTCACAGCCTGAAATGACTTCTTCAGCTGCTACTAAATGGCTTCTTCAAAGCAGTTCAGGCATGTTCACATGGACCGAGTCTCCTGCTCTCTTCTCTATGTTCAAAAGGTGCTCAGACCATGGCACGAATGCCTAAATTATCTGTGTTTGTGTGCTGGGATCGACGGATGTTACCATCATCTGCCATCACACAGGTTAAAACTTTAAAAGTCAGCTTCTTTCTCACTCTCTCGCACTTTCTCCTCTGCTCTCACCTGTACCATTGACAAATCCTATACCGTCTGCCTCCCACATGCACCTCCTAATTTACATTTTCACGGGCCGTCACCATCAATGTCTTCCTGCTTCCAGGTTCATGGTCCACAATGGCTAGACCAGAGGAGTCTTAATCAGCGACACCTTCCTACACTCTCCTGCTCAAATCCCTGTCACTTACATAATGGGGTCCCAACTCTTCGGCATAAGATTCAAGCACTCACCAGTTTAGCTTCTGCCGACTTTGGGAACCTGAATTCCTTTAGGTGCTTCCATCACCATTTACTCCGGCCCAGCTGGACTACTGTCATTTCCCAAATACTCCAGGAACTTTGTGTATTGACTCCATTCCCTTCTCATTTTTTCAACCCCTAGAGGCCTTCATTCCTCCAGGTCCAGTTAAAATGCAACCTTCTCTGTCAGTCCTCCATAAGCATCCCAGAAGGAAGTGATGCTTCTGTGGTGCTCCCTTAGCACATACTCGTAACTTTTTTTTAATGACACTTAATTTTTTTTTTTAAGATTTTATTGGGGAATTGGGGAAGGGAAACAGCGCTGGGGAATCAGGGAAGGGGAACAGACAAGTTGCTGTCATTTTGTTCTTCAGTCTAGTTGTGGAGGATGTCGCTTCACTGGCCCATGTTGGCACCATCATTGCGCTCTTCCCGGGCGAGGCAGATCAGTCGCCGGCTTCTGGACGGCCGCTCACTGCGGCTCTTGGCAGCTCACGCTGGCTGCTGGCTGCCAGCCACTCACGCTGGCTGCTGGCTACACACGGTAGCCCGTGGCAACCCAGTGCAGCAGGGGCTGCAGCCTATGCCATCACCGGGGCCTCACGGCAGCCCAGCTCCAGGTCGAGCTGTTGTTTACCATCTTAGCTGTAGAGGGCAGTGTCACTGGCCGCCATGTGGGATCCGAACCGGGGTCCTGCTGCTCAGAGAT
Organism: Hipposideros armiger; assembly: GCF_001890085.2. Lineage (NCBI taxonomy): Eukaryota > Metazoa > Chordata > Mammalia > Chiroptera > Hipposideridae > Hipposideros > Hipposideros armiger. Next base: position 447,368 of record NW_017731379.1, read on the forward strand.
GGGGTCCCAAGCCAGCTCTTAACCAATGTGCCACTTGGCCGGCCTTAATGACACTTAATTTAATTCAGCCCTATATTAGAAGTTGCATCTCTCTCACTGAATAGATCTCTTTTATCTATGAAAAGATGCCTCATTCATCTTTGTACCCCACCTCCCCACAGAGCTTCATCAAATGCTTTGCATATAATAAGTGCTTTTCTTTCATAATATTTATTGAGCACTTATTATCTGTAAGATACAAACTGTAAGGGCTGGAGGAGGAAGATACAAAATAACCAACGTGCAACCTCTCTCTTTAGAGGAACTTTAATCAGTGAGACAGGTTCACAAATAACCTAAGCAGGTGAACAGTTAAGTGAGAGGGTGGAACTGGGTGGAGAGGAAGTGCTGAGTATGGAACAAACATGCTCAGTGTTCCAAATGGGAACACTGGTGGGTGTTAGATATGGAAGGTGGGGTAAACGGGGAGGGGTGCAGGGAAAGCAAAGGCAAGGCTGCTTTTGAATCCTATCCTGTGCTGTGGTCACTACTAGAGTCCCGCCTAGGTCTGGCCGATCCAGGCCTGCCTTCCCACATTACCAGGGTGATCTTCCTAAAGCAAGACTGGTCATTTAATTCCCTGTTCACAGTGTTTGCTGTTGGATGCATCAAGCAGCGAATCCTTGCAGACTTAAGCTAGGAATTATGGGGGACACCAGTTTGTAAAGATGAGACAAACTGCAGGAAACAGCTAGAGATCCAAAAGCAACAACGTGCTATAAAAGTGCTGGGGGTGGGGACAAAGCAAGTGTGTCACCAGTATGGGTTGAGATTAGTCCAGAAGGAATAATCAGAGGAGGCAAGCCTTTTATGGATGGCCACTTGGCAAGAAAAATTAGATGTGCCAAGTGAACTTTAGGGTTCCTTTCAATTTTCAAACCCCCATTATACTTTGAGATGGTTTATTCATTCGTTCGCAGTACATGCAAAGCACTTCGGCAACATATTTACTAAATATATATTGAATGCTTTCTGTGTGCCAGGAACTCTGCTAGACACAAGACATAGAGCAGTGAATAAGAAACTTTGCACTTGAACTCTTATAGTATAATGGGACGACTGATATTAAGCAAATAAATGCAACAAAATAATGATGGGAGGGTAGAAGCTGCTATAGAATCACAGAGCAGGGAACCTCACAGCTCAGGGGCTAGAAAAATAGCCCTGAGAGGTGATAGTTAAGCCAAGATTCTAAGGACATGAGTTAATCAGACAAAAGAGACTGAATGTTTAGGCAAAAAATATCATATGCAGAATTCTGGAGTTTAGAGAGAGCGTGGCATGTCCAAGGAATTGAAAGGCATTCAGGAAGTCAGCCTGGAGGGTAAGGAAGAAGGTTGCAAGAAATTAGGCGAGAGGTAGGCAGAGCCAGGTGAGGGAGAATTTTGCTGAAGTATGTCAAAGAGTTTCTATTTCATCAACAGGCTTTTGGTACCATAAAAGTATTTGGCTCAGTGTAGCTAACCTACTAAGTACTTTAATACATGTCTGCTAACAACAAGTGGATTAATGAATGAATGGATACCTGAATGTATCTCGTTTGCAATAGATGTGAGCTTATGAAAGAACTCAGACTGAGCATGCGCTCCAGGAAGCAAGGCTCCTGTTCCAGGGGGCATCATCCCCTTAGGTTTGCAAGGCATATTGAACTATGACCCCTGTGAGGCAGCTCCTAACCTTGGTAGAATCACTCAGAGTCCCCAGGCTTACCCCAGCCGATGAAATTTAAGCAAATCTGCATTAAAGCCCAAATTTTTCTACAGGTAAGGGTAAAGTATTACCTGGCAACCATTTAGGCTTAGCTGAGAATGGTTAGTGTGACTTCTTCTTAATCCTTGATAGAAAAAAAAAAATAGCCTTCCGAACCTCAAGAGCATGAATAATCCCAAATTAGATTATCTGTAGCAATGCTTCCATGGACAAGTAAGTCCAAGGAGAAAAAGAGAAAAAAATGTTCCAGAGAGGTGTTCGCCTTTCGTATGAGAAAGAAAAAGGAAGACAGTTGTGAAAAGCTACACTGAGCTCCTCCTCTGGACATCCAGGCTTGATGAGTCAGTGAGCCTTGCCTGAGATCCCAGCTCCAGACAGCGCCTGTCAGGGATGAGTGGGCTGCCAGGTGAGATGCTGTCTCCAGAAAGGGGGGGACTTTCAGGAATATAAGATGCCACTCCCAGGATTCTGCATTACCAGGCCAAAGAGTAACGTTCTACCCTCCTGGTTATAACCAAGAGACTATCTCCTGATTTGCTCCAGAGTCACATTCAAAGCTGGGGAGTTGATTTGGCTCCAGGTATAAATAACAGATCACAGTCGGTGCCTAGCAGGAGGGTCCAAGATGATTTCTGAAGTCATCACAGCCGCTAAGCTTTCTTTTGGCAGAGAGAGAATCTGAACAGAGCTTTAGAAAGATTGTTAATGCTGTTGCTAGGGACGTGTGTGTGTGTGTGTGTGTGTGTGTGTGTGTGTGTGTGTGTGGTATTCATATGTGCTCTCCATCAGCAATGACTCCCTAATGTAATAAGCAGCCTGTGAAGGTCATTTGCCAATTTATTTCAGAAAGAAACCTGAAAAATGCCTACATTAGCAGCTTTCTAGGAAATCATTCTGTGTGTCTTCTCAGTCACGCAAAGCCTAACGCCCTGAAAGGAGCCAGGTGCGCACATGTGTGTGGAAGCACTGGAATCTTCCTCCTAAGGCTGAGCCTCTTGGTGTCCCGAGTCCCAGTTGTGCAGACTACTTTCTCGGAACCTGCTCGGACAAAAACTCAAGCATTGGTTGGGCAGCCTCACCTGGATTGGGAGCTTTCTTAAGAAAGCCCTTCGCTCCTGCTGGGAACTTGTAAAGAATTGCACAGGTGCCCTGAGGTGAAGGGATGTGGCTGCCACCTGTGTGCATCTGGTCCCAGGCTGCCGTGGGAGTTGAGGGGGTGGCTAGCTCCAGGAAAGCTATACACGTAGATCATTTGCAGTCACATTGCTGGATGGGCTCCTGAATGCCAGGTATTTCTTTCCCTGCAGTTGATGTAGTGCAAAGCTAACTGGCTCCCTCACCGCCCCTTCGCTCATCTTTGAGTGACAATCGGTTTCGACTCAGTCTTGTTGGTCATGAATCTTGTCCCTGCATGCTGTTCCTAACCTCACAGACACAATAGGCTGAAGGCACACTGAAGTCATGGCACCCTTTTCCTACACACACAAGAGCTTGAGAAATCAAGCCTTCCCGGGGCTGCAGTCCTGAAATCCACCTACTTTCTGAGCCACGCTGTCTCCCTCTCCCCTTCTCCCCCTGTGCATCATTTGCTCTTTTCTTTCACATTAAGAGGAGCTTAGTGATCATTGACTTCAGCTTTTGCCTGGAGTGATCCTGTTCGCATTTTATTCTTTACACAGAATAGGAAGGAGGTTCGCGTGCTTTGCGCAGAGGCTGAGCCACAGGAGAAAGCAACGCCAATGTGATTTATTGAATGAAAGCGCTGGACAATTACCAACAACTTGCTCCTCTGCTGCCTCCAACAACCTCAACTGGTAAGTCCAATTTATTGTTGCCTTTATTCCCGTGAATGTGGGGCTTTCTTAGTCCCTGATTATTTTAAATGTGTATGTGTTGCTGCGGCTTAAATGATATAAAAAATCTGCCTCTTCCAAACTTAGCCGCAGGCGGTCTATGAAGAATGCCCATGAGCACATACACGGTGGCCTGTGACAGCATCACACAGGTCCATGTGGAGAAGCACGGATGGGGGTGGGGAAGCCCCATGGCTGATAACTGGGCATTTTGTTTGCAGCAAGCTTAAGGACACCATGTGCTTGCATAACTGATTAGCATTAACTATGAAAAACAAATGATTCTTTTGTTGGATAAGATCATTTTCTAATCAGGTTCCTGAGTACCTGCAGTATACCTGTTGGGTCAGGTAAAGATGGACCCTATCATGCTGATACTCCTGATTACAAACCCAGACACATTGCTGTCTTAAATCCAGTTTGCAAGTTAGGCATGCGGCTTGCAGTGCCAGCATTCGGTCCTTCCTGAGTCAGCGTGCCCGTGAATAGCAAGCATCGTGACTGTGCTGTTGAGGACACCTGCCAAGGGGACACAGTGGACATGCTACACGCAAACCCTTTCTTGGACACTGCCACTTTTGCACCCATGTCTCTTAAATCCTTTATTCCATGATGATACATGGTTAGTCGTGTGCACTGGATTCGAAGTGGGATATTTTAAGTGTCCTGTTACCTGTGCTGGTCATTAACCCAGCCGAGGCTGCTGGAAGTCATTGATAATCAAGGCTGTTTTCTTTCCTATGCTGGGCCCCTCAAATCCCCATACTCCCTTGATTTCTTTATTTCCTAAATAATATGTAAGCTAGCCTCTGTAGAAGGGGAAAGTGAATGGAGAAAGCTATTGCTTTTCCTACCACCATCACCACCAGCACCACCACCTTCACCACTATCACCACTATCACCACCA
>NW_017731379.1:452159-483396 GCF_001890085.2 Hipposideros armiger
TTTGTTTGTCTCGCTACTGCAGGACTTTATGGCAGCATCAATCCACCTTCGGTGAGCTCAGAGTCCCTATAAATGTCATATAGAGTTTAATGTCTTTGGTGCACTCTATCTGCAGTATATCGCTGGCTGTTCAGATAAAATGGCCTTGCGTGCTGACAAAGATGGATGATGTTGGAATAGTGAGCAGCATGTTTCTCCGAATAAAAAACAAAGTTAGGAAATCGGAGAGATGGGTGACATTTTTGCCTAGTAGAAAGCATCCCCAGGCCACTCAATCACAAGAGCAGGGTCATTCTCCCATGATCTGGCTGTTTCACAAATGATGGCATCCTAACAGGGAGGAGACAGAATTGCCTAGTGGTTAGAGAGGTCAGAATAACAGGGCACTTGTGCTGGCTCCCAGGCTAGGCATGTGCCTTTGGGAAAGTGCCTTAATCTGCCTGGATCTCGATTCCTCCTGTTCCTGACTGTTTCAAAGAAGACGTGCTAAGCTCAATGAATGTATCCATGAGATACTACTTAAAGCTTTCTCGTTATCCCTTATTAAGGGAGAATTGTCCCTTATCTAGGATTAGGGTACCTGAAATTCTTTCGTCAAGAATTCAGTTATATATTATTGTCTTTTATAAACTACAAATATTCCTAGGAGAAATAATAAATTAAGCCACTGTTACCTTATCATAAATGAATGTATTAAATGTTTCCCATCTCAGGGGAAACCCAAAGAATGTTGCATTAATATTATATTAATTCTTTTGCTTTCTGTTTATTTCATACCTTCCTCCAAGAACGTCCCTCTTATGGTTTCACTCTTGATCAGAAAAGTAGGTAGCCTTTAGGACAAGCTGTTTTCTTCTTTTTACAGAATGCCTGGATTAGGCAATCCCATCTAAATTTCCTCTAGAACCTGAGTGTCCCATTGTAGAAAGCTGAACTCACTATCTTTCCCCTTTTAAATCCACTCTCCATCCTATATTTCTTTTTCCCCCCCAATTATTGGTGGAACATTATACACCTGGTCAACCAAGCCAAGCTCACAGGTGTTCTCAGGCTTCCTGATTCCTTTAGCCCCTCCATCCAATCACTAACAAAGTTTGGTCCTTTCTACTTCTTTCATTTTGTTAATTTGTCCAGCCCTACCCATCCCCATTGTCATATCCTGTAGTTGAAGTCACAGGGGCTTTTTCAAGAGGCTTCATACTGGCTGTACCCTGTCACTGGTTCCACCATACCCATCTCCCCTTCACATCACCCTCTGGATGCTACCAGAGTCATTCTCTAAAAACACATACTCAGCTTTCCCTTAAAGTTCTCTAGTGCTTCCCTGTGGTGAACAAGTTGAATTCTGTATCCTCCTCATGGCAGGCACAGCTCCTCATGGACTGGCCCTGCAACTTCTCCAGGCGTCTTTCCCACGGCCCTGGGATGGTGGATGAAACGTACCACTGCGAACACCGACCTACCAGCAACACAATGGCATTTCACATCTCTATGTCCTAACCTGGAGCTCTTACACCTGGATGCCCTTTTCTTTCCTTCCTGCTAGTTGATTCCTCATTCACTGTTCAGGGTCCGCCTTCTCTAACTCATTTCCCTACACCCCCTCCTCCCATGACTACCTCCTGTCACCCACAAAGTTCATCACTCACCCCTCCATGCGATTTTGTTGCCTAGGGCATTTGAAAGCATTGTTTAGAGGTGAAGATCTCAGCTACAGACCCATGTTGCCTGGGTTTGAATCCCAGCTCTGCCCCTTACTAGTGCATTAGTTTCTGACTACATAAAATGGGGATGACAGTAGTCCTTTTTTCACAGGGCTATTATGGGATTCAGTGAGCTGATACATATAAAGGCATTATTCTAAATAGTTCCTGGCTCATGGAGAGTGCTATAGAATTAAAAGCTATGATTATTATTATTATTATTATTATTATTCCATAATTTCACATAGCACACTATTTCATAGCAACATACACAGGCATAACTGCCTTCCTTTTTAGCCTGTGAGCTCCTTGCAGCAAGGTAGAGTAATCAACTCATTTCAACTTGCCGAGGACTCTCCCCAGTTTTAGCACTGGAAGTCCTGCATCCTGGGGGACCCCGCAGCCCCAGGCAAACCCAGACAGTACTTCACCCTATGAGGAATCCTATCTTATGCACCTTTGAATTCCCAGGTCTATCACATAAGTTATAAAGTAGATCATTCATAAGGGTTTATTGAACTATAGAATCAATATTAATTGTCTTTCCACCTTCTTCCTCATAAAGATGCTTTCAAACTTCAAAAATTAGTCTCCTTCTTGCTGTGAAGCCACAGCTGACTTTTTAAAACTTTTTACTGAATACCTGAATATGTTATTTTCTTAGTGCACAGGCATAGAAGAAAATGCTTCCTCCCTGTTATATATCATCAGTGTAACGGAATTGGCCATCCTTTAGCAATCAAAGACATACCTGTCATGCTAACAGCAGGCGGGGAATACGAGGGGGAGTTCACACTGTCCTTTCTGTCTAGTGACAGGCAAGTTGAAATCTGAAGGTCCCTGGTTCACATCACAGCCTGAAGAACAATCTTGTCCCGGTCACAAACGTTCCCTTTGCTGAATGTATCTGTCTACCCAGCTGTCAAGAAGGGCTCGAGTTCCTATTTCTAATATGCTTTGTCTTACAACTGCTCCTCATCCAAACTGTCTCAGATATGTTTTCACAGCACAAACACAATGAAAAAGTCCCACAACTAATCTCCTATGAAACAGGGACTCAGGACGTGCCAGAACTCATAATGAAGGCAATATTTCGTCTTCAGAATCAAGGTCTAGGAAGAAGCAGCTGACAGGCAGCCAGACCAAGCTCCCTCAGGCAGAACAGCCGAGCTGCTGAGAGCATGGGCTTTGGAGTCAGAGTTCAAATCCTGCAGTTACTGGCTGCAGAATCTTGTCCAAGTTACCTAACCTCCCTGGACCTCAGTTTTCTTGATTGTAAAATGAGAATATAATAACATTACTGACTTTCTCATAGGGTTTTATTACATTGTGTCTTAGCCTGTGGAAACAAAGCATGAGGCACAGCTGATTAAGAATGTCCTGTTAGGTATTGGGAGACACAGCGTCAGGGCATCCAGAGTGAAGGAAAAGGGGAAATGAGTCAAGGAAGGAGGGAAAACGAATATAGGTTGTGCCCGAAATAGCAAATCTTCACAAGAGAACCCATCTCATTGTTCGTATGTGACTGCTTCCAAGAAGCCCTCAAAACAGTCTGCAGAGGAGGAATGGAGAGGAAGTTATCTGTTGGCTACTTCCAGTCTACCTTTCATTGGCCCAGTCTTCCCCATGTCCAGACATGTTAACCAGTCCCTCAAGGTAGCCATGAGTGAAGCTGGAACCACCCTCCATGGGTCCGGTTGGGTTAGAGTAGCTGCCACTACTCTCACAGCAAGCAAGATGGAGGCCATACCAGAGCCCACCCTGAGCCAGCTGGTGGTGTCAGGAGAAAGGGCAAGGATGGCGACCAAGGCTTTTTTCTGTTTGAGCATGTGGCCAAAGCCCAGGGAACAGGGGGTTCTGAAGTAAATCTGAGGAGGCTCTATTCTCCATAGGTTGTTCCTGCCATTTTGGACCTGGATTCTCCAGGCTATTGTCACTGTTTCCTTACAGCTTGGCTCCAGGTGTGTTCACAGATCCTCCAAAAGTTAAGCTGCGATCAGGCTGTGATATGTCAAACAACTGAAGTGTTTTGATTTTCATGAAGTTTAATTTTTCAGTTGATTTTACTGTTGATGCTTTTTGTGCCTCCTCTAAGAAATCATTGTCTCATTCAAGTTCACAAAGATATTCTCCTATGGTTTTTTGTTTTGTTTTGTTTTGTTTTTGAAGTCTTGTACTTCTAGCTTTTGCACTTAGGTCTATGATCTGTTTCATTTCAAATTAATTTTTATACATGAAGTAGGGGTTGAAGGTTTTTTTGGAGGTTTTTTTTTTTTGGTTTGCTTTTTACATATAGATATCCCATTGTTCCAGCACTATTTGTTGGGGAAAAAAATTTTCCCTATTGAATTACCTTGACACCTCTGTCAAAAACCAATTGATCGTATATGTACAGGCTATTTATGGGCTCTCTACTCTGTTTGATTCATCTATATGCCTATCCTTATTCCATTGTCTTTATATAACTATCCTTACACCAGCATACCACATGTCTTGATTGCTGTAGCTTTATAGCCAGCCTTGAAATTAGCTAATGTATTTTTTCCAAGTTTGTTTTTCTTTTTCAGAGTTGTGTTGCCTATTTTAGATCCTTTCCATTTTTATAGAAATTTTAGAATCACATTTTCAATTCCTTAAAAAAAAAAAAACCCTGCTAGAATTTTGGTTGGGATTGCATTAATCTATAGCATTCAATATATCTATAGCAAAATGAATCTTGCATTCATTCAATTTGGAAGAATTGACACCTTAACAATGCTAATTTTTCTGATCCAATCCATGAATAAGGTATATCACCCTATTTATTGACATCTTCTTTAATTCCACCCATTAATGTCATGTGTTGTAAACATACGAGTACATGTTTTGCATATACTTTGTTATGTTTATTCCTAAGTAGATTTTTGTAGATTTATTAGATTATTCTACAGAACTTTCACGTCATCTGAAAATGAAGACTGCCTTGCTTCTTCCCTTCCAATCTTTACTCCTTTATTTTTCTTGCTTTACTTCACTTGCTAGCATGCCCAGCACAATAGAAAAGATAGGAGTGGGCCTTCTTGTTTCTGATCCTCGAAGCAGGTACTTGGTCTTTAACCATTTAAGTATAATGTTGGTTATTGCTTTTTGCAGATTGTCTTTATCAGGTTGAGGAAATCCTTAACATTCCTGAAAGGTGTTGTTGTTGTTGTTGTTGTTGTTTTATCATGAATGGATGTTAAATATTGTCAAATACTGCTTTTTCTGCAACTATTAATATGACCATATATTTTTACTGTGTTCTGTTAATGTAGTAAATTACATTGATGGATGGTAGGATGTTATGCTAACTTTGCTTTCCTGCAGTAAACCCTGCTTAATCATGATATAGTACCCTTTATGTATATTGCTGGATTTTATTTATTAACATTTTATTGAGATGTTTTTGTTTGTTTTTTATTTTCTTGTTTGTTTGTTTTTCTCTATGTTCATGAGAGACATGGGTTATAGCTTTCTTTTCTTGTAATGCCTTTTTTCTGACTTTGGTATCAGGGCAATGCTAGCCTCAAAAATGAATCAAAATTTTTGGAAGAGTTTTGTGTAGAATTAGTATTATTTCTTCCTTAAATGTTTGGCAGGCTGTAATATTTAACATGACTTTTGTTAAAGGTTTGTTATAAAATTATTATTATGGCTCAGAAAAAGAAAACATAAAACTAGAAATAACTTTTCCATAGAGTATCTCCTCCCAGCTGTCTCCTAAAGTCTAATCATGTAGCCATGTTGCAGAGACCAGCCCACCTTCAATCAATAGATCTGTGTCCCCTTCTCTTTAGAACTCAGGTCCCCTAAACCTCTCTGAAGAAATTTTTTAAAAAGAGACATATTTCTTTAGAGAAAATCCCAAGTGTTTTAAGTTTTTGTTAAAATAATACCTAACACATTGATTAGTAAACAGTGGTATACCCATATGGTGGAATACTACTCAGCAATAAAAAGTAAAGAACTATTGATAAAGATAACAGTATATTTCTCAAAATAATTAAGCTGAGTTAAAGAAGCCAGATGTTTTTTTTAAAAAAAAGAGTACATAGTGATGACTCCATTTGTATGAAGTTCTAGAAAAGAAAGCCTAGTGGACCAGTAGTTGCCTGGGAACCGTGGGCATGAAATAAGTAAATGTTTAAAAATATTTATTGAAGAGGAGACCCAACATGGCAGAGTAGGTAAACCTGGCTGCTTTCTTCCATGAGCACATTAAAATTACAACTAAATTATAGAACAATCAACATGGAAAACCATCTGAAGTCTGGCTGAACAGAAGTTTTATAACTAAGGATATAAAGAAGAAGCCATGTCAAGACTGGTAGAAGGAGCAAAGACACAAACGGTCTGGCCCCAAACCTCTGTGTGGCAGTTGAGCATCAAAAGGCATATCTCAGCTGCAGAGGTTCCACGTGAGGAACAAGGGACCCCAGCCTTACATGAGGATCCTAAGCCTGGATTACTGGTGCTGGGAAGAAGAGCCTCACAACATTTGGCTGTGAAAAACAGTGGGGATTCTGACCATACTGGTGGGACAGAAGGCTGCAGGAAACCCAGACGTCATCTTAAAGGGCCTGTGCACAGACACACTCGCAGACACTCACCCTAGACTCCGATGGAGGGAAGGTGACTTGGGGGGCATCGGAGACATATGGGGGGGGAGATTGAGATGTGTGGCTTCAGAGCAAGGGCTGGAGGACTGTCACCATTTTCCCTGTATGGGGTCCTTCTCCCATGCAGCTGGCAGGCAGGTGCCATCTTTCCTGTGTTGAGCCCTGCCCCACGCCCATGGCCAAATCTGAATTGGTCTGGTGAGCTCCACTGGGACACTGTCCCACCCAAATACCCCAACGCCAGAGCCCGTTTCTTGGGGAACAACCAGCCCCACCCACATTGCACTCTTTCTTGGAAAACTATTAGAGTCCACGGGCTTCAGGTGGGTGGCAACTGGCCTTGGTGTGCTCTGAGACTTTTGCTGAGTAGCTCCACGCGCAGCATTGGCACCAAACCAGAATCTACATTAACCTGGTGACCACAACTTCCCACTTTAGTGACTTCCTGAGACCCTGCCTCACCCAATTCGCATACTGCACGAGGCTTTGTCGGTAACTGAAACTTAAGTGAGCCAGCAAGTGGCAGCAGGACTCGGGGTGTCCTGGTTTTTTGCAGATCTACCCCAGGCCTAGTACTGGTGGCAGCTGTCCTCGGTTCGTAGCGTGGCCTCTCCAATGCTCCTCCAGGTTTAGCACAGGCAACAAACAACTGGATCACTTTGTAGCTCCTACCAGGTAGTCAATGGCCTGTCACAGGCAGTGGCTAACCTGGGCCTGCACTGAAGCCATTCCCAAGAGGCCCCAAAACCAACATACTTGGGGGTTGGCTTTATACCACAGCAGAGCACTGCCCAATTAGCCCCACAAGTGGCACAGACAAAGGGCAGTCTCAACAGGCACCAGGGCCTGCTGGGGAGAATCCCACTCAGTGGGGTAAGCCACCCCACATGGCAACCCATAAGCTGTGGACATGGCCAAACCCCGCAGCCAATCAACCTGAGGGTCAGTCCCACCCACTGACATGCCAATAGCAATCAAGGCTCAACTATAACAGGAGGGCGTACACAACCCACACAAGGGACACTCTTGGAGCACCCGGAGCATGTGACCAGGGAGACTGTGCCAGGGTCCCACAGGACACCTTCTACATAAGGCCACCAGGCCAAGACAGGGAGACAGAGTAGATCTACTTAATACATAGAAACAAACACAGATAGGCAGCCAAAATGAGGAAACAAAGAAATGTGTCCCAAATGAAAGAACAGGAGAAAACTCCAGCAAAAGAGCTAAAGGAAATGGAGGCAAGCACCCTACCAGAGACAGAGTTCAAAACAGTGGTTATAAGGATGCTCAAGGAACTTAGTGAGGACTTCAACAAAGAGACAGCAAGCATAAAAAAGGACATAGAAACTATTAACAAAAATAGAACCAGTCAAAAGTGAAGAATACAATAACTGAAATGAAGAATGCACTAGAAGGAATCACCACCAGACTAGATGAAGCAGAGGATCAAATCATCTTAAATAGTATAATGTGGCAACTTTAGAAATCAATGCAAAGATGTAGAGAGTATTGCTACTATCATTTTCAAGACACTCTATGAGTACTATAGGGATTACATGATGTATTAGTAAAGTTCCCAGCAATAATCATAAGCCACATTCAAACAGAGTAACTGAGGAGGGGTTAATAAGTTTTACACTTCTTTTGTTAAATTTATTCCTAAGCCATGCCATGCTATTGTAAACGGGATTGTCTTCTTAATTTCATTTTCATTTCATTGTCTTTTAAGTCAGAAGGGAGAAAAGAGTTATAAACAAAAAATAGACTTAAACTGCCTTATATTTATACTACTTTTTATATTTACCTATGTGGTTTCCTTACCAATGCTCTTTCTTTCTTCATGTGGATTTAAGTCACTATCTGATGTCTTTTCATTTCAGCTGAAGGACTCCCTTTAATGTTTCTTGTAGGAAAATCTGCTATTAAATTCTCTCAGTTTTTGTTTATCTGTAAATATCTTAATTTCACCTTCATTTTTGAAGGGTAGTTTTGCTGTATAGAGAAATTCTTAAACAGCCTTTTTCTTTCAGCACTTTGACTATGTCATCCCACTTCCCTCTGGACTCTGTAGTTTTCTGACAAAAAAATCTGCTGTAAATCTTTTTGAGGATTCCTTATATGTAATGAGTTATTTATCACTTGTTGTTCTCAAGATTTTCTTTGTCTTTAGCTTTTGACAGTTTAATTATTATGTGTCTAGGCGTGAATCTCTTTGAATTTGCCCTTCTTGGTGTTTATAGAGCTTCTTGTGTGGGTTGTTTCTCATCAATTTTGAGAAATTTTTGGCCATTATTTCTTCAAATTTATTTCTCCCCCTCCTCCTCCTTCTTCTGGGATTCGTATTATGTGTATGTTGGTACACTTGATTGTATCCCACAGATCCTGAGACTCTGTTCATTATACTCATTTTTTTTCCTTTTTGCTCCTAAAACTGAATAATCTCAATTCACCTGTCTCCAAGTTTGCTGATTCTTTCTTCTGCCTGCTTGTATCTGATGTTGAGCCCCTCTACTGAATTTGTTGTTTCTGTTATTGTACTTTTCAACTCTAGAATGTCTATTTGGTTCTGGCTTTGTTTTATAAATTCTACCTCTTTATTGATATTCTCTATTTGGTAAGATGTCATTCTCATAATTTCCTTCATTTCTTTGGACACGGTTTGTTTTAGTTCCTTGAACATATTTAAGATCTCAAATTTAAAGTCTTTGTCTAATAAGTCCAACATTTGGACTTCTTCAGGGGCAATACTTATTGACTGCTTTATCTCCTGTGAATGGAACATATTTTTTATTTCTTTGCATGTCTCTTTTTTGTTGTTGTTGAAAAGTGAGCATCTTAAATAATATAATATGGCAACCCTAGAGATCAGATTATTGCCCCACCCCCAGGGTTTATTGTTTAGTGATTTTTCAGAACCAGATCTGTAAACTCTGCGTTTATTGTCATATGGGGGCACTGAAGTCTCTGCTTGGTTATAGCTTAATGCTCAGCTAATGAGTGAACAAATTTTCCTTAAATGGCTGGAACCAGTAACTCTCCAAGTCATTGCAGAGGGGCTCTGTGTACCTGCTGGGGTGCACCTTTGGTACTCACCTGGCATTTGACAGCTCTGCCTTAGCCTTCACTTCCTGCTTGCACAGAGCCTCAAAGTTAGACAGAGGTGAGAGCTTAGGGTCCTCTCAGGTATTTCATGAGAGTACTCCCAGCCCTGGGAATGCATGTGGACTGATACATCCCCAGGATTGTGTCAGAGCTTGTCAGAGTCCTCTGTGCAAAGGACATCTCATTCCCCAGCTTTTCCTTTAAGCTTTTTGGTTAGTCTATTGTTTTCCTCCACTCTTACCCATCACTTCAGGCAGCTGTGATATTAGCAATTGCTGATGTTTGTTTTTGACAGACGCCCCAGAGGAAAAGGCTATTTGTACTTGGTAAGCTGCAAGTCAAGTCAACAACAACAACAAAAAAAGACTCTTGTATGTTAGCTATATTTTAATAATTGTTTTTTAATGAATGGAAAAAAAGAAAAGACTCGTAAGTGGGGTCTTCCAGGAAACCATCAGACAGGTCAAATAATGACAGTTCTTTCAAAATGGGGTTTTAAAGGAGCTCCATCACCAATGTATGCCATACAGTGGCTGCCAGACTGCTGTTTTTATACTATGAATGTAGGCTGTTGGTCTTCATGACTACCACAGAGCTGGGAAAGATGGAAATCAAGTAAGTTAAAAATGCCACAAAGCTCACTGTTCTTACAGAATTCAGCCACTTTTCTTCAATAAACACTTCCTGGATTGCTGCAAACTTTTAGTTAATTTCTAGAATTCTGAAAAAGTTAATTCTGACAAATCTTGCTAGTGTTGTCATTGCTTTTAGGGAGGAGAGGATTTTGGGAGGTCCTTACTTTGCTATTCCCACTGTCACATTATTCTTGTATGTACAGTCTTTTGGTGAAATGTTTATTTATGTGTACGACATAAATGGATTTTTAAAAATCTCAATTGGAAAGTTTTGTCTTTTATTAGAAACTATTTGGATGTATTGTGCTCATAGATATATTAAATCTTAGCCCTACTACTTCAATTTACCTTTCTATTTAATATGTTTTCTTATTTTGTTTCTTTTTCAATTTTTTAGACTTATCTTTATTCCTCTCTTCCCTTAAATAGTTTGAAGTTCTGCTTGTTCTTCCTGTTTTACTATAAGTGACTGAAAACATACATATTAAAATATCTAAACATATATTTTTCTATCAAAATAAAAACTAAATAGTATAATAAATATATAAAATTAGATTTTAAAACAATGTTTGAAACAACCCAAAATATCACTTAAGTTGTTACAGTGTACTTTGGTGTCTCTGATTTGGGAAGAAGATTTGAGGTAACCTTAATCATTGCTGTTATTTATCGAGTGGGTGCTATGCACCAAACAGGATATGTACCTTTGACTTGTTAGTTATTTAATCTTCACAGCTCTGTAAGAACTCTTTATATATATATATATATATATATATATATATATATATATATATATATATGTTTAAACAAACTCAGAGAATTTATATAAAGTGTCCAAAGTCACACAGATTATAGGTAATAATATCATGATTCGAGCTTGGGTGTGCCGAATACCAGAGCCAAGGCTACACTGCTTCTCAAATGCTTGTCTCTTTACATAAGGGTGAAAATGTAGAGCATGGTTAGTTGGTAAGGGTATGCATGTTTGTGAGAACAGGTTAGAGAGTTGTTTTTCTCAGTATTTCTCATCAGACAAAAATTTAAATATAAAGGAAGAAAATAAAATATAATGATAGATGAAGTCTAGTAGAAACATGCTAAAGGGTAGCCTGGAAGAAAGGGACAGTTGGGGGAGTATGTGAAGGAAGTCAAAAAGACAGAGCAAGTCAACCTGTTTTGACTCAAGAGAACAGATGAGCCGTGAGCAAAAACAAAAGGGGCCATTGGGTAGGTGTCATCAGTTATAGGGCAAGTAACTGGAATTTGATCAATCGACAAGAATTTATTTACTGGACTCCTGGGCACTGTGGAAGATACAAAAGAATGTAGCGTTATTTTGGGAATCATAATGATGTAGACAAGACAGATGGTATGAACTGGGGCATCAGTGCTGAAGGAAAAAGCTACAAGACAGAAGGCAAAAAGAAATAGTTTAAGGCCATCCCCATGTGAGCCAGCTTGCATGTCAATCTGGAATTGTTGTGGGAATAAAAAGATATAGAGGAAACACTGTAGTTGCTATTGAATCAAAGACAAAGGATTTGTAGGTTGAAAGAGAAAGATGCCATATCACCTACTTTTCCATTTCTGCTTTTGTGTAAATTAAAAGATTACTAAAGATTTATGAAAACACATCCACACTACAGACAGTGCTTTACATCATTCTCCCAAATGTAAATATGGCCACTTAGGTAAGACTGAATAGGGCCTGATGGACATGACTAGTACTCAATAGTCTGACCACCTTGGAAGGCACTAGAAAGTCTTTTTTGTGTTGGAGGAAATTGTAAGCAAGACTTAAAAGGTACCTAAAGACATTCAACAATGTAATAAAGATGGATCTCCATATGAGTCAGATTTAGCTGGTGCTTGTGGACATGGAACCCAATTCAGAGGCATGAGGAGGAAATTAGCTTTCTGGATTGCTCCTTAATCTGTTATATGTAATAGATTCTCATATATGCATTCATTTATTCTAAAGTATTTATTATCGTCTAAAACAAAAAATGAATGCTGCCATGAGCTACCCTGTACTTGATGATCTTTACATGCGTTATGTCATCAAGTCTTCCAATCATAACATGTAAGTGTTATTATCCTCATTTTATAAATGAGAAAAATGAGATTCAGACATGTTAAGTAATTTGCCTAAGACCACATAACAAAAAAAGTCAGTAGGTGAAAAGGTTCATATTCTAATCTGTGTTGTATTTCTTTTACCCTGAAGAAGGCACATTTTAGGTGCTAGGTATAAAAAAATTAATACTTGGCAGTCCTTGCCCTGGAGAAGCATAAAGACACTGGGAGGCAGTTGTAATCCAATAAAATATTTGCTATAACAGGCATATACTAATGAATGAGTGGAGAAATACATACATCTGTCTGGGGATGTCAGAGACCATGTGAGCCTAGACTTTAAGGATCAGCACTCATTTCTTAGGTGATGAAGATACAGATGGAATTCCAATACATGCAGAGCAGTGCATAGCAAGACCCGGATGTAGGAAAAGCTTCCTCTCTAGGAAACCCTAAGGAGATCAGAACGACTGACACATGAAATGTAGAGGTACAGTAGGAGATGAGGCTGGAGAGGTGAGTACTTGTATGCGAGGGTAAAGAATTTAGATTTTATCCTGTAGGAATTGGGGAATCATTAAGTCAGCCCTGTGAAGAGTTTGGTCAATAAAAAAGGTTCTACATGATATTACATCATGGGGTCTATAAGGCTGTACAAATTCAAGGACTGGAGATGACCTAACGATCACAGCTAAGTAGCAATGGCAGCATTACACATGGAAGATTCCCTTGGAGATTTGAGGGGAGATGGCAGGAAGGCGGTAGCATGCTCTGCACCAGGGTTGGAGACATTTTGCACATAACTGCCTTGGCCACTTACTTCATTCATGCATTTGTTCATCCACTATATGTGTGCATGCCAGGCAGCTATAGCTTTGGGAGCATTGATGCTTAAGTAGTAGTACCCACCTTAATGGTGGATGGCTTTTGAAATGGCATGGCTAATCTCCTGGAAACTGACTTCGGGTATGACCTTGGGACCTGTTTAGAGATCTGTGGAACAGCAGTCAAGTAGTATTTAGAAAATGCCAGTAGTGAGTGCCCTGAAGGACCCTATTTGGAGTATTGAGTGAGCAGGGATGTGCCCATGGGTATAAATTCCCCAAACCTCTGGGCACCGGGTAGTAGTTCACCAAATCTCAGAAAACAGTCACAATTGAACACCTCGGGAGATCTGCAAGGCACTCCCACATTCTCTTATATACCCAACAGAGGGCAGCATCTAGAAGGAGGTAAGTAGAAAAATGCCAATTACATATACCCAAGAGGAAATGAACAGACTCTCAGGGTTATAGAATGGAGATGCTTCCTCCCAGTCAGACAGAGACCTAAAGACTTCGAGTAGAGGCTCATGTCATCTATATGTTTGTATGTAAACGTATATGTTAATTTAGTAAATGGAGGTTGTTCATTTCATTTCTGCCACTAATTAGCTCTGTGGCCTTAAACAAGCTTCTTCCTTTCCCTGGGTTTCAGCTTTCTCATCTATGACGTGAAGAAGCTAAGGTCCCTTCCAGCTGTAATATTTTATTGGGATTCCAGAGGGTCACTGGAGATGATAAGATTCTGTGTCAACTTATAATTTTGTTGTGTAAATGATACAACATCAGATTTTCCTCCTCTTAGGAACTGCCGTGTGAAAATGACCCAACAAATGCAGAATTTACATCTTTCTCAGTCAAAAAAACATAGCGCCCCATCTTCTCCCAATGCTGCCAAACGTCTGTACAGGAACCTCTCTGAGAAACTGAAGGGGAGCCATTCTTCATTTGATGAGGCCTATTTCAGAATAAGAACTGACCGGCTGAGTCTCAGAAAGACCTCGGTGGTAATAACACTTTTTATTCTTATCTCAGTTTGATTTGTGTGGTTGTGTTTGGATTTAAGGAGATTCTCAGATGATTGAAGTTCACTTCAGAACCTGACATTCGTAATTTTATAAATGCGGAAGTCAGGTAAGACAGGAACTACACATACCTGTGTTGTTGGCTGAAGTTTGAGCGATTGTGAGATTTTTGCTGAATTTCTTTCTCTTTCTTTTCCTTTAGCTTGTCTTTCTCTAATAGACCAAAGGAATCAAAACATAGCAGTTTGACAAATATGGAGTATGGCATTAAATAGGCTTTCTGAGAGCTCCAGTGTTCATTCAGATATTGAATGAACAATTAACCGTATTTTATTTGTTTATAATGTGTACTCCATATGCTTTCCAAAGCCATTCAAGACAGAATCCAAGCCCGAAATGCGTATGTACTCATATTACACAATGAGAAATAAATAAAGAGATAGAGATAGAAATAGAGGGAGAAAGCAGCTGAGAAAGGGAGGAGGATGGGGAGGAAGGGAGGGAGGAAGAAAGGAACAGAGAAAAGAAAAAAGAAAGGGAGAGGAGAGGGGAAGAGGGAGGGAGGGAGGGAGGGAGAGAAAAACAACAACAACAAAAAAATATGTATATATAGAAATAATGGGGATGGAAAGAAAAATAGACATACTCAAAACCTAGGCAAATATAGTACCTAAAATTTATCATTACATTTATCTGAGTTCCTAGTCAGTCAGAACAGGAAGGGAAACATAATGGGTTATAGCATCCCATTAGCTGATAGCTGAAAGTGTATCGGTCTGTAAGGAGAAATGAATATTTTTCTGTTACTACATCCTGTGGCCTTTATAAGATGTCATAATAAATGATGTAATAGAATTAAGAATGGTATTGGTGATGTGACAAACATTCTCATAAGGTAGTTTCTTATATTGGCCCTCAGTACATGCTGAGGACATAATATTAGCATGCTCAGGAAGGGTATTTCTTCAGGGAGTAATGGCACCATTTGTTTGAGCTTAAAACAGAAATGAGCCCAGCCTTTTCAGATAGAAGCATACTAGTGTATGCCAACCAAAGCATGGAGGAGGAAATGACTTAAGAGTGAGAGCAAATATGGCACAAGAAAAATGAGACATACTGAGAATCACAAACAAATACACAACTGTGGTCAGGGCTGCATTTTAACTCTGCACTCATTTGTTTTCTCATTTCCAGCTCATCTTCTGAGAGGGCTTGGTTGTGGCTGAGTTATGGCCTAAACATCAGAGGCTCTTCAGTTTGGCAGATTGTCGACAAAACACTTTTCCATTCAGCAGATCGTCCTGTAGCAAAGAGAGCCGCATACCAAAATAACTCTAGTCCCTGGGTCCTGATTGTCAAAACAAACATTTGCATAATAGCTTTGTATTTTCTTCAATTTTAAATCGTGTGTTATGTACTCAGCTAAGCCAACCTGCAGTCTTTGCTGGGGAAAATCGATTTTTGAGGAGACTAAAGGTAAAACCTGCCAACCTAAATATTTGGTCACTGAAGACCTTCCACATTTTAATCAGGTGATTCCTATGCTAAGTCAGGACCAATGGCATTTCGACATTTTTAAAGACCAAGCAACCCTTGGAGAAGATAGACGTGTAAATAGTATATGTGTTGCTCTTTTCCCATGAGCTACAGAAATAACTTTTCTCCTTTGTTTACTATTAATCCTCTGAATGAACTTTTCAAAGGATCCATGTTCTCTTTATGGGTATTGTCTTTATGAATATTCAACTTTTGGTCCTTCGTGATCCCCAGTCAATCTGCCACCCAGCCACAGAAACCCTCCTTGGACACTGCCTCTTAAACCGCTCACCTGAGGGCTTAGAAAGGCCCGGTGTTCAGTAGTCAGGACTCTGGGCTGAGAAAGAGTAGAGGTTAGTACAAAGGAGTCTATGAGCCGGGGAGTCAGCCTGCAGGCAATGTGGAGCTCTTAGAGATTTGTAAATAGAGAAGTGACATGTAATGCAAATTTTAGAAAGATTGCTCTCATATCAGTATGGAGCATGGGCTGGAGGAGAATAAGGCTAGCAATTGTCAGGTCCTTGCCATGGTCCAGGCAAGGGATGATAATGGTCTGAGCAATAGGAGAGACATGGGGGTGGAAAAGGAGGGCGTGAGATTGAGACAGAAAAAGGGTACCCTCAATTCCAAGCAAGTCACAATGTAAACCATCCATGCTGTGTTATCTCTGCTAGCATTTCCCAAATTGTATTCTGTAGAACACTATTCAAGGGTAGTTAAAACAAATGCAGTTAAGGGCCGGCCGAGTGGCTCAGTTGGTTAAGAGCTCACTCAAGAGTTTGAGCTCTGAGCAACAGCGGTTTGATGCCTGGCCCGAGCTGAGCTGCCACTAAGCTGCCAATAGGTAGCAGGATGGCTCAGCTAAAAAAAAACAAAAACAAAAAAACAAATGCAGTTAAAAATAGGTTCTATGAACAAATATTTGAAACAGGTCATATTTCCCACCAATTGTAGAATCACAATTGCATGTTAAAATTATTAAAGGCCCTGAGAGGTCTTAGAGTAAAGTAATGGAGTCACTTAGCTTAATCCAATGCCTACCAAATGTATTTGACCACGTGCTACTTTCCACATAGAACACCTCCTATTGAGCAGTATTCCACGAAGACTGGTTTGAAAAAAGCTGATATTTGCTCTTATCTATAGACTAGCCACGCTCTACTGTAGTGTCTCAGTGCATCTAAATGTACACATCTGTTCAGTGTCCATTAGAAGTGATGGAAGGAGGGTCCAGCACAGTGCTGACTTTGGAGACTTTGGGATGCATTGCAGTTATACCACCTCTAAGTGGGAAAGCAGTCACAGAAGCAGTGTCTCAAATTCAAGACAGCTAAGCTGCAAAGACACACCAGTCTATGCACTGTGCTAACCTACTTTTGTTCTTCTCTAGAACTTCCAGGGCAATGAAGCCATGTTTGAAGCAGTTGAACAGCAGGACATGGACACCGTGCAGATCCTTCTGTGTCAGTACACACCAGAAGAACTAGATCTCAACACGCCTAACAGTGAGGGGTTGACGCCTCTGGATATTGCCATCATGACCAACAATGTACCCATTGCCAGGATCCTTCTGAGGATGGGGGCCAGAGAAAGTCCACACTGTAAGTAAAGTTGAGAACAAAAACATGTAGTGTTTAGGCTGCACCCTAGCTTTATGTCACCAAAATAGCCATAGCTGACCTGTGGGGCATGAATAGTTGACTAAGCACAGGCTCAGAAATCCTTTACATGTTTTTATGGGCTTTCATGCAAATAGTGATAGTGCTTATCATTCTAAACATGAAGTTACATTCTAAATAGAATATACTGAATGGTATTGAAAAGGAACCTCAAAGGAACATCCTTCTAAGAATGTAACCCAATGTGAAATATTCCAAGAGAGGCTATCCAATAGGAAGTATACAGAGAGAAAGAGTAAGTATGTGTGTGTTAGTGTCTTTGTGTCCATCGTCAATATAATGGCCTCATTCATTCATTCATTGACTCACTCAACAAACCGTGAGGACAGGGCACTGTTCTGGGTACTAAGAGTACAATGGTGAGCAAGACACAATCTCTATTCTCGTAGAACTTATATACTAGCTGAGGAAACTCCCAGTAAGCAAGTAAGTAAAATAGAAACTCAAATAGTGATCGATACTATGAAGAAAATGAACGCATGGCTAGCGATTGGTGGAATGGGAGCGATTTTAAATAGGGCTGAGCAAGAAAAGTCTCTCTGATGGGATGACATTTGGGCCTCATCCTAGACGACATCAAGGAATGAGACCCGAGATGATACGGGGTCACATTCTAGGCAGAGTGAGGCAGGAATAAGGATGCCTTATCTGAAGAACAAGAAGGTCGGTGTGGCTAACGCAAAATGGACAAAGGGAGATTGATCCCTGAGGAAGAAGTCTCCAGGACCTGATCATTCTGGATCCGGCAGGCCAGTAAGACGCTTCACTTCGATTGTCAGTGTGACGGGGAGGCAGTGGAGCAGTTCAAGCAGGTGCATGACACACTCTGCTTTACATTTGAAAAGATCACCACAGTGCTCTGTGGAGAATAGGCAGGGATGGGGCAATTGGGAAATGGGGAAAACCAGTTAGGAGCCTATTTTAGTGGTCCGGAAGACAGACGCCATTCCTTGGACTAATGTGGCAGGGACACTGACGGTGAGCAAGGGTAGAGTTCTGGATGTATTTCTGAACAGCTTTATTGAGATCAAAGTCACCCATCATAACAATTCACCCACTTAACTCGTACAATTCAGTGGTCTTTAGTATATGCACAGAATTGTGAATCCATCACCACAATTTTAGACCATGGTCATCACCACAAAGGAAGTCCCATACCCCTTAGCTATTACGCCAACCTCCCCAACTGCATCCAACTCCGGGCAACCACTAATCTACATTCTGTTCCTATATATTTGTCTGTTCTGGACATTTCGTATAAATGGAATCATGTAGCAGATGGTCTTTTGTGATTGGCTTCTTTCTGGGTGTATTTGGAAGTAGAGCTGAGAGAACTGGCCAAAGGGAGCTACTCTGGGGCCGCTGGCAGACCCCGCCCAGGAGAGGACGGGATAAAATCGCACAAGCCTTACCCTGTGCCAGGCACTGTTCTCAGCACTCTACGTGTAGTCACCCCCTTAATCGTCACAGCAACATTCTGAGGTAGACTCTCACATTCCCCATGGTACAAACCTCTCTGATCCAATGACCACACTGGCTCTGAGCCACAGTTTTTATGTTTCCTAAAAGAAAAAAGTAAACTCATCAAACTGTTAGTTTCACTAATACTGATTCACTTACTTCCAAGTGCTGAGACCCAGAAGGCTGAAAGAGAAGCAAGCAAGCATGTAATTAGAGGTCGCATCTCTGCTCCTGAAATTCATAACCCCCCAGCCACCCAAAGACGAGGTACAGAGGCAGATCCTTGTATCAGCAAACTCTTTATTTTAAAAATGCTAAGCTCACCACATCCCTGTCAAAGAGAGTGAGGATTTGGGTTTCAGCAGGATTGGGACTTTTCAGTAAGAGCCCCGTCATCAAAGTGCCGCTGCTTTTCAGTGGAACTGGAGGATGTGCAGGGATGGGCAGATCAGGATGGAAGATATCGAAAAGGCGGATTTGCTACCTCCCATTTGTGTTGCAGTGGTGTCTGTCCCAGAGATCCAGTGAGAGAGCAGTGGAGAATCAGAGGGTCTGAGCATAGAGAATGCAGACTGAGCTCCATTCTATAGGAACAAGGAGACCATTCATCCAGATGTTGCCTGCTCTGAGCTGGATGAAACACTAGTTCTACTTACCTGAGCGGCTACAAAGAATTCTCCATTTTCTGTGAAACCAGTAAGACTCCCAATTTCCCCAAGCCCCTTTGTGTATAATTAAATTGCCATAAAAGAACCCAAGCACTAAATGTCTAGTTAAACTAAAAGCAAATTTGTTCAAAAGATCCCTGGTTTTTCTCACTCCATCTAAGACGAGAACCACAATTATCCTCATAAAGTTGTAAAGGAGGGTGAGAGATACACCCAGGTTTTAGCCTCTGGGAAATATGACATCTAAGTCACGTTGGCCACCCAACAAGTCAAAGAGATAGGACTGGATAGACGCCCACGTGTGCAAAAAAGGCAAAGGCGTATTGATTGTGTACCTATGAAGTCCCCACATATGTTATCTCCGGTTTTCATACTAGCCCTTCAGGATGGTATTATTAACTCCATCTCAAAGAGGAATTTTCGATTCCAAGAGACTAAGTGACTGACCAAAGGCCACACATCTGAGCAAATGAAGAGGGATGCCAAGAACTCAAGCCCAAGTCTGCGGGACACCAATGCCGGGACCCTTCTGTGCAAACTTACTGCCTTTCCCAACAACCAGCATGGAGGGCCGTGGCCACCGGGCCCTGCATCTGTCCCTTTGTGTTGCTCGCTACAATCCTATGGTGCCATTCCTGTTGGAGAGAAACAGGACAGGCGATTTCAGGGATTTTTAATTCACTTTATATTTCAAGTACAAAAGAAAGAGAATTGCTTCTGTGCATGAGTGTGAGCCAGCCCATGAGAAAACCCAGTCTGCCAGCCAGAACCAGATTACCAAACACCTGCTACAAAATTGTTCCCCAGAAGCTGCAGGAGCAGGGAATAAGGGGGGGGAAAAATGAGGTCTTAAGTTCGCAGAGTGTTTTACACATTGCAAAAATGCTTTTGCTTTCATCATCTCATTTGATCCTCACAACTGGCTTGTGAGACGGGAGTCAGTTTCCTCATTTGAGGAAACTGGAATAAGAAAAGTCAAATACTTCACCCAGTGCTGCAAAGCAAAGAAGTGGTGGAGGAATGATTTGAACCTCGATCTTCCATAGTAAATTCTTTGGCATTTGTGGGGAAACATTAACACACTTACTATCACACCATAAATGTTCGATTCCTTCCTCTTCTGACTCTCCATCTGCTCCTTTTCTAATACCTGTCGAGTATTTCAAAGCTGAGTGCAGGTGTCTGATAGGGTTCCTTTTCTGTCTTCCCTTCCCTGACTGTTCCATTCTGAATATTAGCCCAGTGCTCTTTCCACTACGCCAACCAAAGATCCCAACACAATGCAGAAGAACAGCCTCTGTAATTCTCCCCATTTCATAACAGGAAACAGGACACAGATGAGTTGAGGGACTTAACTCCTAAGCCATTGGTCAGACCTGTCCTCCAGCCTTCAGCCTCTCTCATAGAACTATATGGAGGTGTTCTTTCTAAACATGGCTTAAAAGTTAACCATGTACGTTTCCTTATTCACGAAGTGGCCACCCAAACTTGTACACTGCCCCAAGGTTAAATATATACGGAACTCCAACCTGCTTACTAGATGAATCTACCGTCTTTACTCAGCGACTTTTTTTCTGTTCCTCCCACTTTTAGGCAAGCAGCCCAAAGTAACACTCATTCCTTCTAGAGCAGCGGTTCTCAACCTGTGGGTCGCGACCCCTTTGGGGGTCGAACGACCCTTTCACAGGGGTCACCTAAGACCATTGGAAAACAAAAAGATATTTACATTACGATTCATAACAGTAGCAAAATTACAGTTATAGAGTAGCAAAGAAAATAATTTTATGGTTGGGGGTCACCACAACATGAGGAACTGTATTAAGGGGTTGCGGCATTAGGAAGGTTGAGAACCGCTGTTCTAGAAGAAAACATCTGTCATTATTAAAGTAGAATCCCAAGTACCTCCTCTCAGACTGGCCGTGCTTTCAGGAAACAGGCACAGAATCTGAAAGGACTGGAGTTAGGAGAGCTAATGTACAGAGGCACCTCACGACACCTGGGGGCTATGCCTTTGTTTCGTCCATTCAGTATCCCAGTCACCGTGACTCATGCCCAATTAAACAGCTGCTATCTGAGAAAGAGTTGTCACAGTATGGGAAAGTCCCCAGTCATAAACCCCTCCCTTCTTCTTTCTGACTAACTCATATCCTGCCCCCACCTCAAGTCACAGTTCAACCGTCTCCAGCAGGAATTTGCTGAATCATCAATGAGGTCCTTTTGCCTTTCTGAGGCTGCTATTTATTTGGCATCGTTTAGGCTCTGTAAACAGTAACCATAAAGGAGCTAGTTCTTTTTGGATACCTACCATGTGCAAATCTGGTCACTCACATGGATTTTTGTCCTGTCTTTTAATGCCAGTGTCTGGAACACAGTAGGTGCTCAGAAATTTTCCGTTGTAATCTTAAGCCCTGTCTCAGCTGCTGGATATTACAGGTATCGAATCTTAGCACATAGACACACGTACATTGTGTGTAGTGCATGCATGGTATATGGGAAAAAATGCTTTAAGTCTCTCAGTAATTTCTACTTCGGCGTACCTTCTGTTACGTTGCCATTGTGATTTTCCAGGAGCTGTCGTAGAACTTGGTTGTAGATATAGCCTGAGTGTTTTTATTTTTACGCTGTTTAATAGTGTGGAGTGAGAACGGTGGAATGCTCCTCCCTTTTAGTCTTTCTGCCCTTTCCTAGAGCAGTGTTCTCCCTTCTCTCCAGACCCTCGCCTCTCTGTCTGCATTTTTCTGTGAACTCCTCTCTCGCCTTCTCTTGGGTACTACCTATGGAACTAGGAAATGTCGCCCAGAATTAGTTGTGTTCAGTTACTTCATAAAATGCAACTGCAGAGTAACTGTCATTTGAATGTGGCACAGGCACCACCGTTACAATCTTGGCAGACTTGTCAGGATGCACCTCTAGTTTCTGCAGTAGTTGGGGGTTCGTGTTGGTGCTGGGACTGGTTCAGGGCACGTCTAAGAGGTGTGACTATAAACTAATGAGGCTGGCTTTATGTAAACAAACACACCAGAAAGTCTACAATCCAAACGAATGTTATCCTTTAACATGGTCCTCATGGGAGACCCCACACTTGCTCCAACAGTGCTGCCATTGCTCTAAACACTTTTGGATTTGTCCTCAGAGCCAGTTTATGAGAAAATCTGACTCGTTGCTTAGAGTCACACCTGATTTTTGTTCCAAAACAGCATTGCCCAGCGTCATCACCCTCCATGTTCACCAGACTTGATTTAGAGAGGTTTCCTGAAATCAAATCCACCCTCAAAGGACAAAGATTTGCAACCATTAAGAATATGTAAAGAACAAGCCTTGGACAGGTCTCTAGACTGAGTCCCCAGATACGTTTATCTGCTTCATTAAAATAGGAATATAAACCCTCACCCTAACTTACAAACCTGCTCCTCCAACCTCATCTCATACTGCTCACCCCTCACGATGTGCCAGCCCTACCAGCCTCCGTTCCGCCTCTCCAACAAGCCCCACTGTCCCACCAGATAGCCTTCATATTGGCTGGTTCCCATGCTTGGATACCTGAGTGCTTTAAATCCTATCATCACATGGCCAGCTCCTTACCATCTCAGCTTAAATGTCACATCTTCAACAGAGCCTTTCTCTGGCCACCAAGTCCGAAGGCTAAAGTCACTTTAATGTTAATTTAATTTGATCACATCACTTGAACTTTAGTTTTCTGCACAGCACTTATTACTATATACTTTCTCAATGTGTTTATTTGCTTATTTTCTGTCTCTCCTGCATTAGAATGTAAATTCTACACAAGCGGAACTAGTCAGTCTCATTCATCACCATATCCCTAGCAAATATAATAGCAGACACTCATAAATGTGTTCAGTTGAACTGAATGACTCCCAAGGCTATTTCTTTTTAAGGGTATGAATATAGTATTTATTTTGAAGGGAATGATTTTACTAACTATCCAGTGAATTGATCTTTTTTTTTATGTTTTCAAATAATTTTTTAGATATCAGGTGGCCACAGCCTAAGTTACAGCCACCTGCCCTTCAAGAGTTGATAACTGTCTTTTTATTCTTTTAATTTTTCAATATACATGCAATGCAGAATATCTTCTCTTTGCCAAAAAAATAAAACATCATCGATAAAGTTAGACGATACCTTTGATTGCCCACCCAACACACGTGAGTGCACATGCACACACTCACAATCAACATTCCCATCCGGAAATTCCCGCAAACACCATTCCCATCCTCCTAAGGTTTGATTGATCCTTGATCTAGAAGAACCAGTTCCAGCCTCATTCGGAGTGACTATTGGCAAGAGACATGTGTTTCTTCCTGCATGGGCCTCTCCATACAGCTGCTCCCTGACATGGCAACTGGCTTCCCCCAGAGCATGTGAGCAGAGAAGGAGAGAGAGAGTGTGTGTGGGGAGGGGGGGAGAAAGGAAGGGAGGAAGAGAGAGAGAGAGAGAGAGAGAAGGGAGGGCCAAACAAGCTGGAAGCAACAGTGTCTTTTATAACCTAATCTCAAAAATGACATCTTATCATTTCTCCTGAATCTTGTTGATCACGCAGACCAACCTTGGGACAGTGTAGAGGGGTGTGAATACCAGGAGACAGAGATCATTGGGGCCCTTTTGGAAGCTGGATACCCCACTACCTATCTAGGATTGTCGAGAATTAAATGTAATAATAGTTTTCAAACATTTCCCTGGCATATTATAAATGGTCAAAACAAAATATTAGCCAGTATGACTCGAAACCAAAATACAACAACCCAAGAGTTTTTAGTAAAGAATTTAAGTATTTTATCCATCTGTCGTATAGTTTGTGTTGTGAAAATGTTGCCCAATACAAGCGCTTTTTAAAGTTTGTAGAATTTTATGTTTTAAAACTACACTGTCCAACACAGGAGCCACTAGCCATGAATGATTATTGAGTACTCGGAATGTATCCAGTCCAAAAGATATTCTAAATGCAAAATTATCAAGGCTTAAGTGATTTATGAGAGGGAGGGAGGGAGAGAAAGAGAGAGAGAGAGAGAGAGAGAGAGAGAGAGAGAGAGAGAGAGAGAGCCTCTGATTCTCATTAATAATTTTATATTGATTACATGTTGAAATAATATTTTGGATCTATTGAGTTAACAAATATATTATTAAAATTAATTTCACCTATGTCTTTTGGTTTTTAATGTCACTACTAGGAAATTTAAAATAATATGGCTCACACTATATTACTATCAGATAGCACTGAAAAATTAGCAGAAGATGTGGTTATCTTATTTCATAGTTAGGCTCCCTATGACATCGTTGGGTAATCTGCTTTGTGTTTCCTAAATAAGTTCTTCAAGTGTTTTGTGTGTTTATTTTAGAGAAAATGTCCCTTTGCCCCTTGGAGTTTGGGAGATCTGGGCAGTAAGTCTTTCTCTGTGATAGCGGCTCTGGCTTCTTAAAGAACCACAACTCCAACCTAAACTATATCATAAGGAGTTTGTGGATCTATGTTCTGATGGAAAGTAGCAGAGAAAAACACTCTAGAGCCCCATATCTAGAGTGTAATGAGTTCTAGGAGAAGAAAGTTACACAGTAATTAAAATGAAACATTTAATCTCCAAATCTCTAAAACATTTTTGGAACCACAATTCTCAAAGTCCTTGAGAAAGCCTGAAAATAAGTGAAGCCAAAGTGAATTCTGAGTCCTGAGCCTTAGCAAGACAGGTAAATTGAAACTTATGGTTTGAATTTTCTGGTACGAGAATGTTTGAATTAAAAAACATTTAATTATTGGAAAACCTCTATATTATTTCTTCCAACATTCCTACCTGAAAACCAGTCAGTTGTGAGGTTGTTAGAAGGTTGTCACTTATGATCAGCAAAGATAAATTTTATTAACTGCTATTCTTGGTTGCCCAGAGGATATTGACTTACAATGCAAGGTTTAAACCTAAGTGGCCTTGTTTTCTCCTTTGAAATAACAGATAGGGTTGAAATTGACACCATTTAGTATATAACATTTCTGGATGGTAGCTGGAACAGAAAATTTTTATCTGGGGCACAGATTATTTTAATGGAAGAATACAGAGCTATTTTATAAAAACAAGTATTTTTGTGTGCCTATAAAAAATATAACACAGATCATGGGGTGTAATGATAACAATACAAACCTTCAATAATTGAGAGCCTTCTCTGTAAAGATTATCACTAACTTACCACAACTTAGGAGACAGGTGCTATTACTATGCCACTTTTAGGGATGAGACCCTTGGACTCAAGATGGCGGCAGCGTAACTGGTTAGGGTCATATATTCATAAGGGGCAGTGCTTGATGTATAGGACCCCAAAGCCCTTTCACCACCTTACCTTCACTTTAGAAATAACAGGAAAGCAGATTTCAGCTCAGGATAAGGAAACGTTTTAAAATTAAATTCTTTAAAGTTAAAATTAAAAATGAAATGGACTAAGCCACCTTGGTGAGTTCCCCTCATGGAGGTAATCATACAGGGCCGAGGGTCCTAAAGGAAAAAGTGCCTGAGGCTGGTTTTAAGGATCCTTCCAACACTGAGATTAAATGTTTATTTTAGTGCCTTGATTTTCTCATCAATAAAAAACAAGGAAAATGCTAATAACAATAGAAAGTTATTGCTAAATTACAAAATGGAATATCAGTAGCAATGGGTAAATGTATTCATTTTTTTCAAGCAAGCCAAATGAATTGTTCCCTAAAAGACTCCATTAAAAAATTAAAATTAGCTTACATTTTACCCTCATTAGATTTTCAAGCTTTTAATCAATTATCAACCAGGCCCAAATCTACCAACTGAAGGGCAAAGGGAAAATTAAGAAACAGTAAGGCAAGTCAGTAGTTGGTGATCTGTAGGTTAGATTCTGATGGTGAAGAAAATCCACTCAGTCTGATCTTTATTTATCTCAGGATTTAAACAGTAACTGTAATTGTATTCTTTGAACACCAAGTGCCCGCCCCTCCCCATACTCCCACCCTGTAGTTAATTAGCTGGGCAGGTCTTATAACAAATATCCACTCAGAAACACTGGGTGGTAGAAATGCTGTTGATAATTAAACACCACAATAGCATGGAGCCTATTTCAGGAGCTGCTGAGTGGTCTTGCCCCAGCCTGACTGCTCACCACACACTCACAGACCCTCTATTGTGCTGGCTGGGACTGCACAGACGACGGATAGTTGCTTGGCTGGAGAAAGGACCAACTGCAATAAGAGAGAAAAGACCAAACCTTGCAAACAGATCCAGGAGTTCTGCACTCAAGGGGGAGATATCCAGAGGGTGGCAGTGAAAGGGGAATGGATCCAAGAATGAAAGAAGGAAGATGTATCATAAAATAGACACAGCCTTTCCGGTTTCTATATCCAGCCAACCAAAATGAGCTCACCAATCTCGTGTCAAACATTAATAGATAGCAATGAGAAACTGCAATATATAAATAATATTTGCATCCCATTCAGTTTAGAAATTTATAGAGTTTTTTAAAGTTTTCAAGAAAATCTTGATACTCATCCCACCTTCCTGGGTCTCAGTTTCTTCATCTTAAAATAAGGGGGTTGAAAACGTTCTCATCCTGGGGTGGCAAAAATAGGAACAGGGGCCCCAGAGGGGTCAAAAAGCCTCACCTATCTTACCATTACTCAAGACCAAACTACACAGTCTAATATAATTATCATTTTTACCTGCTTTCGCTTAAAGTATATTAACCCAGTTTGTTAGGTTGATTATCTCATTCTGAACAGATGCTTCTATTGGCAGTTATATAGGTCATTAATAATAGGGAGAAAATGATTAATTTATAAGTCAGCTGATTTGGTAGTCAATAAAGAAAATCTTTCAAAAGAGAGTGTTTTATTAAGCTATTAAAAAATCCATAGGAAAAAAAATAATAAAAAGTTTGCTTGGTGAAATGGCTGGAAACCACTGGCTCAGTCAGTGCCTCTCTAACTCATGCATGGAATTACCTCTAACAGAGGCAAGTGAGTATATTCCCAAGGGCACCTGGGGACTTAGCCTGGAAAAAAAAAAGATTTCGCTTAAAAAGTTTCCCTTTTTAAGAAAAAAAAAATCTTCAATTTGGGGGGAAATTTTCCATTCTCCTCTGTAATAGAAGTGTTCCTTTTAATTCCTAAATAATGTGTTTTCACCATTATCCTCTTGGAAAATGTGATGCCCCAGGAAGATGCACGTATTCATTCTGTGGCTTTAGAGATGCCCAGTGCACCCCACCAACAACATCGCCATATTCTGCTATGTTTTAGGCACCCCAGTTTGAGAAGCACCGGGATCCAGACGACCTTGGAAAATTTAACCTGGCTGTAAAATTCTACTGATCTTCCTTGTTAGTCTATGAAGAGGCACAATGCTTTATCCTAAAGATGTAGAATCCCTCCACCCCTATGACTCAGACAGCATCAGGTCTACAGCCTAGGATGCAAGGGCAAGGGTAGAAACAAAACATGTCGTGCTAGAGAAAGCAGGAAAAATGTCAAGGGGAGCCAAGCATAGCTCACGAGAAGCTGTCCATCTGAAATGCCACCTGGAATTCACACCAGTAATAACTGTTGTGGATATAAAAATTAATAGGGGGGATTTCATAGTATTAGAAAAATTTATTTTTATAAATCATGTGTCTATCACCCAAGTGTTGACGCATGCATGCAATTCAAACATCAGGCTTACAATAAAAAGCTCACTGAATGACTTAGCAAGGACAATTCCCCCATTTTCTCTATAATTTGGAGTGGAAGAAGGAGGGGGCGAGTGGGTAGAGGGTGCAGTTACTGGGTCAATTAATCAACCTGAAAACTGTGACACAAACTCTGACGCCTAACCTATGTCTAAAAATACACAAATGTATACGAATTTGTTTTAAACTGTCAATGCCTATATTTAGGACCTTCCCAGCAAGGCTATAATGAGACTGTGTTTGCGGGCTTCAGTCATAGCAGACTCTACCATTAATCTGAAGTTAGTTAAATTAACAGCATTTAGTACTGACTTGTCAATCTCACTGCTCCAGGAAATTGCACCTTGAGGCTACTAATATTGCCAATTTTTCCACTGGAGTATGCACCCGCGTGTGTGTGTGTGTGTGTATTTTTTTTCTCCAGAACCTCCGTGTTCATACCCCATCATTGCTTCCCTACGTCCACAGCACTTATATTATCATTTATTCTGGCCTCCTTTAGCCTTCCCGGGGGATTCTGCATAGTGTAGCTGCTCAGTGAAAGAGTTTTTTAGCTTTATATTTATTTGTTTATTTTTCTGTCATGGCTCATGACTGAGGCTTTAAAAAAAAGTGTGACAGTATTTAGAGTACATGATTGACTGCTACAGCAACATTCATTAACCATGACAAATCTGCAGCAAGACACAGTCCTGAGTGTTCTAAATAGCAACCCTCAGAAGAAAGAAGAAAGAAAGAAAGAAAAAGAAAAAAAAGACTCAACTAATTTTTCATTGACCTCATCTGTAAATAAATGTGGACTGATGGTGCGCAGGGGCAATAATAAATTAGTATTCATTTCCTGTAATTAATGCAAACATGCCTATGAGCACAGAGAATATGAATATATAACCACCTAATTTCCATTTCAAAGTACACCTAACCAATTTTCACTTAAGGCATCTTCATAGTATTTTCCCCCTTCATTAGAAGAATGAAATGGCTGGATTTCTTTCCCACCCACCAGGGGGAAATGTCGTTTTGGTCACAGAGAATGTCCAACGTGTCAGGGACAGAGCTGCAGACCTTGATTCTGACCTGTCTCATTATTTGATCCCCTACCACATGCCCATGCCGCAGCTGTCTTCCCCAGTTTGTCACGAACCATGAAGGGCTCCTCTGAAGTGACCAAGTGACCGCCTAGGCAGGCCCTCACATACATAAGAGCCACCGCAAGAACCAGCCTCCCAGCCTGACCCAGATGTGAGACGGTAGATCATTGACACACGAGTTCACTCACAGGAGGGTGAGTAGGGTAAACAATGTGATGCGAGTCAAAGACTACCACGCATTGAGTAAAACAGAAACATCAAGCTGTATAAGCGTCTCGGCAAGAGAAGCTAGGAGGACTTGCTCTCTCGGACATGGGCATCTCCAGAGAC
The DNA here is from genome assembly GCF_001890085.2 of Hipposideros armiger. Classification (NCBI taxonomy): domain Eukaryota; kingdom Metazoa; phylum Chordata; class Mammalia; order Chiroptera; family Hipposideridae; genus Hipposideros; species Hipposideros armiger. The sequence goes on from NW_017731379.1 coordinate 481,618, forward strand.
CATTCCTGGAATCGGACTGCAATCAGAGACCAGTGCCTGATCACACTCAGGCCATCCAGCCCTCAGAACTCACTAGCTTTACTGTAGCAACGGTAGAATGTTTTATTAACAATAAAGAAATTGACGAATACTAACAGAATCATGCCACTAAGACACATATGTAAAAATCTCCTTATGTCTATGAGCTTGGCAGAGAGTGATAAGAGCCAAAAGTTTGAATCAGGTTCTACCAAAAACAAATAATACCTTTGGCAGAATGCAGCTTGCCTTTTTGATCACTGTTCCTAGGGCCTTCCTGGTCCTTCAGAGCTTGTGCTCCTAAGCGTTCGTCCCCCTGAAGATCATGTAAACACATGTGTGCAGTCTGGATTAGAAGTGGTCCTAATGGGTGCTTGATAGTGGAATTCTAATGAACTCTTCTAAGCGGCTCTGTGTGGTACGCGTGACAAGAGGGCCAGAGACCATGGGACTATCTCTGAATGTGAGCGCTTTACCATTTAATCGAGTTGTAAATGTCACTGATTAGACCTTATCGTAACAAGATGTTAATAACATAGCTCCCACTTTCACCGGGCGTTTTTCAAAGCCCACAGTAGATTCTCAGCTATGTGACGTAGCATTGCCAGTGACGTAGCGTTTCCCCAGAAAGACAAAGGAGTCACCCCATTTCTTTCCCTTCAGTTGTTAGCCTGGAAGGCCGAGCAATGCACCTCAACACGCTGGTGCAGGAAGCCCAGGACAGGGTGAGTGAGCTGTCTGCTCAGGTGGAGAATGAAGGATTCAGCCTGGACAACACTGAGAAAGAGAAGCAGCTGAAAGCTTGGGAGTGGAGGTATCGACTCTACAGACGCATGAAAACAGGCTTCGAACATGCCAGTGAGTATAAGCAGAGGACTTCTGTGTTTAACTAGACCAAACCTTGGTTTGAGACAGCCAGGCCTTCTTTCACTGGGTTTTTTTTTTTTTTTTGTAACTACAGGGTCATGGATGGCCGTTGTCAGCCTGTTTGGAGCAAGGGCTGTAGGAGGCTGTAAAAGGATCTTTTGTCTTGCTTGATTTTCTGGCTCCTGATAGGTTCTCGGGCCACAGCCATGAGGCTTCAGTGCTGCTGGCCTCTTTCCACCATGTCACACTCATCTAGCACTTTCCACCCGCTATGCCCTAATGCCTAATGACCTGGATGGTCTGATGCCCTAAGTGGCTATATTTTGGGATGTGGAGGTGGAAAAATATTTGTTTGCCTATTTGTCCAGTGCCTGCTTCAAGCTCAAGTTTAAGTTGTTTTCAACTCTCCACTGCATTTTTTTCTGTAACGCTTATATGAACTGACCTTCAGTTCATACAGGCTACAGAGGACAGTCAGTCAACCCATGAATTGCGCTTCTGTCTGCACTTCCATTCTCTTTACGAATTCTTTTTGTTAGTTTCAGAAAGCCTGGTTTCTAGATAATACTCAACTAGCCCTGGAAGGTACTGCTTTGTGCTGCCTCTGAGATTAAAAAATATATAAAATGTAAACCCTTGTGAAATATTAAACTTTTATTCCAGAAGGAGATCTTATTTAAATAACAAAAAAGTAGAAATATGTTGAATTTTTAAATATAAAGGTAAGGACAGTTCATTCGTTTGGAAATTATCTGCCTCTGCTCTAGGAACCTTAGTTGTGATAAAGATCAAAAGCAGTGGAAATCTTGGTTTCTGAAGTCATCCTGTATACCAAGTACCAAAACTAGGCCTGATCCTTTTTCTCTTGAAGCAAATAACTTAAGAAACTTTCAT
>NW_017731379.1:490341-497354 GCF_001890085.2 Hipposideros armiger
TAAGAACCAACTCCTCATCAGTTGAAGTTTATCATGAAATGCAGCAATTCAGTCCCATCTTTAGGCTTCACTTCTAATTCTAGTTCTCTTGCTATTTCCACCACATCTGCAGTTACCCCTCCACTGATGTCGTAACCCCTCAAAGTCATCCAAGAGGGTTGGAATCAACTTCTCCCAAACTCCTGTTACTGTTGATATTTTGACCTTTTCCTATGAATCACAGATGTTCTTAATGGCATCTAGAATGGTGAATCTTTCTCAGAAGGTTTTCAATTGACTTTGCCCAGGTCCATCAGAATAATCACTATCTATGGCAACTATATCCTTGTGAAATGTATTTCTTAAATAATAAGGCTTGAAAGTCAAAGTTACTCCTTGGTCCGTGGGCTTTGGAATGGATGTTGTGCTAGCAGACATGAAAACAACGTTAATCTCATTGTCCATCTCCATCAGAGCTTTTGGGTGACCAGGTGCATTGTCAATGAGCAGTAATATTTTGAATATAATCTTTTATTCTGAGTAGTAATCTCAACAGTGGGCTTAAAATATTCAGTAAACCATGTTTGTAAACAGATGTGCTAGCATCCAAGCTTTGTTGTTCCATTTATAGGGTATAGGCAGAAAAATTTAGCATAATTCTTTGGGGCCCTAGGATTTGGGGAATGGTAAATGAGCATTGGCTTTAACTTAAAGTCACCATCTGTATTAGTCCCTAATAAGAGAGTCAGCCTGTCCTTTGAAGCTTTGAAACCAGGCATTGACTTCTCTCTAGCTGTGCAAGTCCTAGATGGAATCTTTTTCCATGATGAGGCTGTTTTGTCTACATTGAAAATCTGTTGTTAGTGTAGCCACATTCGTTAATGATCTTAGCCAGATCTTCTGGGTAACTTCAGCTTCTCCATCAGCACATGCTGCTTCGCCTTGCACTTTTATGTTACAGAGATGGCTTCTTTCCTTAAAACTCATGAACCAACCTCTGCTGGCTTCAGACTTTTCTTCTGCAGCTTCCTCACCTTGCTCAGCCTTCATAGAACTGAAGAGAGTAAGACCTTGCTCTGGATCAGGCTTTGGGCTAAGGTTGTGGCTGGTTTGATCTTCTATCCAGACCGCTAAAACTTTCTCCGTATTATCAATAAGGCTGTTTCTCTTTCTCATTATTCGTGTGTTCACTAAGTATCACGTTTAATTTCCTTCAAGAACTTTTCCTTTGCATTCACAACTTGGCTAACTGGTGCAAGAGGGCCCTGCTTTCAGCCTATCTCGTATTTCAACAAGCCTTCCTCACTAAGCTTAATCATCCCTAGCTTTAGATTTAAAGTAAGAGACGTGGACTTTTCCATTCACTTGAACACTAAAGGCCATGGTAGGGCTGTTAAGTGGCCTGATTTCAAAATTGTTGTGTCTCAGGGAATAGGGAGGCCCGAGAAGAGGGAGAAAGATGGGGAAACGGCAGTCTACGGATCAATCATAACACACACATATATTGATTAAGTTCCCCGTCTTATATGGGCACGGTTCATGGTGCCCCTAAACAATTACAATAGTAACATCAAAGACCTCTGATCACAGATCACCATGATATAATATAATATAATATAATATAATATAATATAATGTAATATAATATAATATGTAATATAACGATATATGTAACAAAATAAAGATAACAATATAACAAATCTAATAATAAAAGTTTGGAAAATTGTGTGAATTACCAAAATGTGACACAGAGACACAAAGTGAGCAAATGCTGTTGGAAAATGGTGCCAGTAAGCTTGCTCAGTGCAGAGTTGCCACGAACCTTCAATTTGTAAAAAAATAATAATAATAAAAATGCAGTGTCTGTGAAGCATGATGAAGCAAAGTGCACTAGAATGAGGAGTGCCTGTATGGGAACGCACAAAGCTTTCCACTTCCAGCTAACAATCCCAGTAGAACTTTCTAGGATCGTTAGCTAGAAATTGAAAGAGTTGTGCATTCCCATACTCTCGTCTCACTGATCTGTCTACACCTATGATAATCCCATATAATAACTTTATAGTATATTTTAACATCTGGTAGGACAAGTCCCTCCCCATGGTAATCTTTTTCAAAATGTCTCAGTTATTTGCATACATGGTCTCTTCTACATGAATTTTAGAATGGGCTTGTCAAGTTTAATTTTTNGCCGGCCCAACATGTTGGGTTTCTTAAGAGTTTGTTGATATCCAGAAATCTTTTTAAGAGCATCTCTTTATAAGCCTCCTTCAGGCTCCAGGGCCCACGCACCAAGCCAGTCACCACCACAACTTAGAGATGAAAGGTGTCCATTTCAGCCTAAAACCCAGGAAACAGTTTTGAGTGAGACTCACTGGATTTTTCTGGCTGCATCTCCCGCATATGCAGGAGAATGGGGCTAAGAGAGCTACTGTCTGTTTCTGGGTGTTTTCTCCATAGATTCAAAGAGCCTTGCATCCGCTGGTCCCATCTCACCAGTTTTCATAGTTTACAGAGCAGAACTGAAGTTCTTTCAGATGCTTTGATGCTTTGGACAATTGCCAGAGCTTTGGTCTGCATTCCGGTCCCCCCGCCCTGCTCCCCCCTCCCGCACTGCCTTGGGTAACCTGCCTGCTGCTGTCATTTGCAGAACTTATGTCATTTCTCTGCAGGCCCAAAGCAGAAAACATTTTTAAAAATGATTTTGCTGCTCTTTGCAGGGTGGATAGGAGGGTATCCTATAATAGGTGTATTATGGCATCTGTTTTCCATCCACAGGATGAATTATTTTCTAGCTTTTTAAAAAAGCAAGCCTTGGAAAGGTCACACTTTGGGGTTTGCCAATTACAAGGTGCTGCAGTGGAGGCTCCAGTGCGTGCAGGCAGCCCCTGGTTTGAATGGTGCGCCCCTCTGCCCTTTTTCACACCTTATCCCCTCACTGATTGGAACTGCCACCCTAACTCCTCCCTACCAAGGCTTGTAATAGCAAATTATTTAACTGCCTCTTCATTTGATGGCATTTTAATTTTAATTGAAAAGCATTCCTCCTTGTAGAGATTGCTGGGCCCTTTCAGGAGCTGGTGGTGTATCTGCTTCTGCGAATGCAGGGGGTTGCTTCTACCTGCCACCAGCTCCAGCCTCTTTCTCAGAAGGAGAGGAAGCCAGGAAATCCGGGGAGATGCATTACATAGCATTACAGCTTCTAGGAGAACGACTCTGCCATTTACACATTAAAACCCTCCGGTTGATCATTTGTAATGATAGCGTAAACTTGATCATGACTTGATCACTGGTGCCATCTTTTCCTAAGAGTTAAGAAAAACCTGGCTTCGTGGGGTTTGGGTGCACATCATTTAGTAATTTAAATTGTTTTTATGCCTTCTATTATTTTTTTTCCTCCTACACCTTGTAGCTGGAAAGATATGTCTACCAAGAAAAATGCATTGCATTAGAGAATATAATTACTTTCCATGTTTAATTAATTGAACAATTAATCTGATCATAAGCTTGAAGTGACTACCCTCATTATGAGATTGAAGTGATATAATTCCATGAAGCAAAAGGATTTATAACCTTATGTATCCTGTTTGGGCAGGAGTACAGCCAAAAGTTTGCAGATGAGAGCAGCTAGGAGAGGCAGAAGATGTTATGTCCAGAGGATGTGACACTCAGTGGATTAACATTTTTGCTTGTGAGTGAAAACGTGGAAGTGGGTTGAGTGACTAAACGTATGATGGAAATAAATAGCAGGGCCCGTGAGAGTGCGAGAATGGCAACACTACTCAGAGCCATTTCTTCTAAGCTGCACCAGCCTCTGTATCCTCAGTCCTCCATACCTCCCCTAGTTGCTGAGTTGTCAGGGCCCAGCCAGTTTACTCTCCAGCCATCTTGTGAACCACCTTAAAACCTTTCTCCAATAAGATATGCTGTAAAGTATAGCTTTTTTACATTTACTTTATTTAGAGAAAAATTTTAACCCTCAAACAATACAGTACGGGGTTATATAAGAGAAAAAGTTGAGATTTACCCTTCCTCAATGTCACATCCCTACCACCAAGTTAATCTCTGAGATTAATGTGTTTATACTTACAAATCATTTCTTGATATAGTTAGATATATACACATACACACACATACACACACAAACACACAGATGTATAGTTTTGTACATCTAAATGTTGTATTATATATATTATATTATATATATATATAACATTTAGATGTACAAAACTATACATAGGTGATAATATAAATATTACCACACTATGTGTCTAATCCTACAACTAGATATTTTTTTNGGGATGTTGTTACTTGCCCCTTCTACCCAATGGGGTTATAAAAAGTCTCCAGTGAAATGATTTACATGAAAGTACTTTATGAACGGGAATGGTCTCCACCTACAGCGCTGGTCCCTGCTAACACTTTCTGCCTCCTCTTCCTTCACTGGTCCAGCCACTCCCCTGTTGTGTTTCCCAAATACTTTGCAAAGGCTTAACTGGTATTATGTACCCCTTCAGAAGATGGTCTAACGATCAAATAAGACCAAGATGGCAACAAAGAAAGGCCATTGAGACTTCAAATGAAAATGTTCAAAAGCAAAAGCTATTAGGCTCAACAAACAAATGTTTCCATAGTGTGTGTTTCAAGGTATCCTTTGAAGAGGCAGGAACATTGGAAAGGATTTGCTGTGTTAAGATCCTTGTGTTTTCCCTTCTGTCCCAGGAGCCCCCGAGGTGCCAACCAATGTCTGTCTCATGGTAACCAGCAGCACATCACTCACTGTCAGCTTCCAAGAGCCTCTTAGTGTCAACGCAGCTGTAGTAACCAGATATAAAGGTACTGGACTCCAGATATTTTTTTATTGCTCCTTCTTAAAAAACAATCCATCGTTTGGGGATCAGTTGTGCATTTTGTATGTTTGTTTACCCGCTTATAGGCTGTCTTTTCCATCCCATTTGCTTTCGGAGTTGAAATATTTCCATAGGCACTCATGTGCAGAATGAATAAGGTGACTGAGAAAAAGTCACAGCAAGGATGGAACCACAAGACCAGGCTGTCATTCCAAGCTCCTCAATTAATATTAGAATTTCAGTCCTGTTTGCAGAGGGCCTGCTCTGTGCACGGCATAGGGTTGGGGACAGGGCTGAGTAATACACGCTGAAGAGTCAGCCTGGATCCAAGGAGCTTACAGGCTGGGATATGGAACATGCTAAATAGGGGGGCATATAAATTGATAGCTGTAATGGCAGGTAACTAGTACTGAGCATTTTTTAAAAATCAACAGCAGGCAAAGTGCATTGGAGGTCTGAAAAGAAAGAGAGATGGGAAAATGATAGGCTAGGCTCAGAAAGACCCCAGGGCGGAGGTGGCGTTTGGGCCTGGCATTCAAGAAAGGCTAAGATTTGAACCAGAAGATAAAATAAACTCCAAGTGGAGAGAACAGTGAACACAGGTATAAAAGCCAGAACATGCCACAGGGGCAAGTAAGGGAGAACAGAGAACATGTTGAAGAAATAGAAAATAGCGTGGCTTCAGGAGAGGAGAGGGTGCGTGACAAGGGCCAGCGAAATGTAATATTACAGAGTGAAATTAGTGGTCAGGAGGTAAAGGTGGGATAAAGCTTGAAATCAAGATTAAGGATTTTAGACTTTATTTGATGAACTCCTCAGACCACTGAATAAGGACAAGATCGGAGGACTGAAAGATTGAAGTGGCGATACAATGTATGAAGTATTGGAAGATATGTGGATTTAGAATAAGGAAATGAATTATAAAGCTCTTCAGGAAAGGGGTTATGACAGCCTGACCCAGCTGCTGTAGCAGCGCCAGGAAAGGAGAGAGAGCTCAGAGGCGAAAGATATGATGGAGATGTTCTGGTGATAACAAGCCAAGGCTTACATAGGCCTACTATGTGCCAGGCACTGCTTAAAGCCTTAATATGTATTAACTCTATTTAATCTTCACAATTAACCCACAAGGTAAGTACTGTTATGATGCCCACTTTGCAGATGAGAAAACTCAGGCAATGAGGTTAAGAAACTTGCCTAACAGCTCACAGCAGAGCCAGAAGTATCCCATTATGTTGACGCTTGAAAGGTGGTGGACAAAAAAGAAAGAAATCTATGTTCCTGATTGACGAGGACATAGGGAAATACCTTGAACAATTCTGAAACCCGATAAATCTCTCCAAGCGTATGCCAAGATGCCAGGCCCCAAGGCAGGACTTCTGTGCTCAGGCCACTACTGCTCCCTTGGACCACAGCAGTGTCCAAGTAGTGTACCTGCTTCCTTTCTCCATCCCAGGGCCTTTCTCCAGGAGAACCTCCTATGTCTGCAGACATTACTCTGCCTACCCACGGTAGCTTTCTGAGGTATTTCTGGATAAGTCCACTCTCTGTTTATAATACTGAATTGGGTATCATTTGGGGTTTTCTGTATCATTCGAAGAGAAGGCAGCCTGAGGGTACTAGGGACAACAGATAAATGAAGCCACCCAGCATGACATCCCATAGCCACCCTTTGAAACAACAGTTCTGATACTTTCTCTTGGTTGTCTCATCTGCCAAGACCTCCTGAGGTTCAGAGCACGTGTTGGCAGGCAATGTCAGACATGGGCATTTTCCTCTCTTTTGACCTCTCTCCCGCTCAGGGTTTTTTGATGAAGGGTTTCGTCAGTGCCGTCCAAGTTGACATTTCCCTCATACATTTGGTTAGTGAGCTATCAGGAGCTAATTTATCCAGACTGCCAGTTATTTAATACTTGGCTACAATGCCAGAAAATTCTATCAGCGTTCACATATTAACAAGCCCCATCTCAAGAGACTTGCGTTTGGGTGAGGTTGAAATGAAAGGTCACAAGTGGGTTCTATTAGTGACTGGAGGAGATTAATTAAGCATTATAAATAGAATTGTCTGTTGCATTATGGAGTAGGTTTCCTTGTGTTAATTTATAAGGTCATAAATTGAGTCCTTAACCTGACCACTCTCAAGGGTTATTTAAAACAACTGGCAGCCTACTGTGCTCGGAGACAGAAGGA
>NW_017731379.1:503954-531559 GCF_001890085.2 Hipposideros armiger
CTTTATATGGGTTTGCTATACTTCCTGGTAAGTTTCATGTTGGATATATTTTATATATTTTTTTACTATTATGAGTGAACTTTCTTTATAAGCTATTCTCTGTTTGGCTATTGTTAGACAGTAGAAGAGCTATCGCTAATTTTTTTTTTTTAATCTTTAGTTGGCTGCTTTACTAAACTCTCTTAGTAGTAGCTTTTTTTTTTTCAGTAGATTGTCTTGCATCTCATGAAATTTTTTTTCATATTATCTTCAAGTAAGGGTCATTTTTTCCCCTTCCTTTCTAAATATTTTTCTTTCTTTTTCAGATCTCACTTCATTAACTAGAATCAATGTGAATTCTAGTTCCCAGTACATTGTAAATAGTGACTGGCATAGTAGATATCCTTCTCTCTTACCTGCTTTTGTCAACATGCATCTAATATTTTACCATTAAGTATGATGTCTGCTGTATGTTTCTGGTAGATACCCTCTACCAAATTAAGGAACTTTCATTTGGATTATGATTATTGATATAGTGTTGAACACAATTTTTAAATCTCCTCTGTGATTATAGCCCTTTCAGTATTTCAAAAGTCATCTATTTGGGCCCTTTCTTTTAGAATTGTTGAACATTTGTCTATTTTATTGTTTTGTTTGAATAATTCATTTTTTGATTCATAAAACATACTACTTGCTTATTTTCTATTTTATTAATTTCTGGCTTTAGTTTTACCAATCCTGCTACTTTCTATGGGTTTACTTTATTGTTTCTTTCCTAGTTTTGTTTTTTTATTTGAAAACTTAATTTACTTGTTTCTTTATTTCTCTTGTTTTATAATCCACAGATTTAAGGCTATAAATTTTCTCCTGACTACTATTTTGTCCATATCCAAAAAATTTTAAATGCAATGCTATAATTATCATTTATTTATAAATAATTTGTAGTTCATTTCATTTCCACTCGAACCAGAGTTTTTAGACAAGTTACTTTAAACTTCTAAATGGCCATATTTTTTTGCTATATTTTTATCATTAATTTCTAATCATATCACATTATAATAAGAACATTTTTAAATGTGACCTATATCCTATTGAGATGTTTTAAAATTCTTACTTGTGGCTAACTAATGAATCAGTTGTATATGAACCTTACTTGGCGTTTGAAAAGAATGTGTAAACTCCATTGGGTAAAAAGTGTGAATGTGTCTGTTGTTTAAATCCCCGTTTTTTTTCTAAAGTATTTGTCCCTTTGATCTTTGATCTCTGAGAAGCTGCTTTATTTGTCTTGCTTAATGCTGTTTGCCTCAGTTTTTATTTTCTTTGTAATTAACATTGCTATCAATATGTTTCCATCTGTCTGCTGTCTTTTCTGGGCTTTTATTTTCATTCTTTCCATGAATGTAATACATTCATCTCTCATAAAGAGCATATAGTTAAATTTATTGACTCAATCTGAGAGTCTACCTCCTTTTACATATACTTTTGAATTTTGTTTGTCCAAAGTAATATAAGAATGAGATTAACAAACAAATTTGTACTGAAAGGTTTATAATGAAAAAAACAAGTTATTTGCTCCATTCTTCCCACCCTTCTCAAAGCCAGCCACTTTTAACTTCTTTACTTATCATAGTTACCTATCTACTTTAATTAATATGCTTCTATGGCTATTGCTTGATTTATCGAATACAGGTCTTATGTATGCAATTATAACTATAACAGAAAAGACTTAACTATCTCATAATACCATACTCACCTGCATCCCCTTATTTCTCAAAATTATATTTCCACTTTTACTTAAGTCAACAATGTTTCTACTGAGTGTATAAGTTTTTGACATTGCAAAATCAACTAGTGTACTATAATTATATTTCCTTTCCTATACATTTTCCTCAAATCTCTAATTATCTTTTTCTCTTTCACACCCTACTTGTTATTATCATATTCGAAATTCATTGCAAATGATCCTTTCAGAGCAATACCTATTTTCTCAGCAGTAGTACATGTTTTCCCCCCAGAGTACTCTCTGCTCATGTTCCGCTATATAACAAGAACTCATTAGGTTTGCATTAAGGAAATTCAAATTAAAACCACCGTGAAATATTACTACATGCCTATCAGTGTAGCAAAAAAATTTTAAATAGTGACAACACCAAATGGCGACAATGTAGAGAAATCAGATCACTGGTGAAAATGCAAAATAATACAGGACCTCTAAAAACAGTTTAACAATTTCTTAAAAAACTAAACATGCAGCTACTATAAATCCTACCAGTTATACTAGTGGGTATTTATCCCAGTGAAATGAAAACTATGTTCATGTAAAAACCTGTACACAAACGTTTATAGCAGCTTTATTTATAATAACCAAAACTGGGAACAACTCAGATGTCTTTGAATTGGTAAATAATTAAACTGTGGTACATTCATGCCAGGGAATATTACTCAGCAACAAAACGGATGAAATTATTGATACACATAACTACCTGGATGAATCTCCACAGAATTATGCTGAGTGAAAAAGCCAATCCAAAAAGACTACATAGTGTATTTTTCCACCTGCATAACACTCTTGAAATGACAAAATTATAAAAATAGAGAACAGATTGGTCGTTGCTAGAGATTAAGGAGGAAATGAGGAGGGAAATGGGTATTTATGGCTCACTTTTTTGTTTTCTAGCTAATGGATGTATTTGAAAATATTTTGTTTACCTTTTAAAGGATTTGGAGAGAAAAAAGGTAGAAGGCCTGTATGTCAATTTAGTATCTTGATCCAATCCCCAAGTCACTTCTCCTTCTTTCCCAGACTGTATGTTCAGTAAACAGGATGTAATGCTAATATTAGCCTAAGCCAACATACTTATGAAAGTGTATCATAACTTTTTTAAAAAGTTATGTAAGTAACATAGGAACAAACATGAAACTGGGTTTTTATGTCAGCTGGCGAAGGATTATTCTTGACACTGATTTCTTCTTCTTCCTGCCGTATTTGGAAAATCATAGATTCATATAGTAATAGGGAGTTTGGGGAATATGTGAGGTTTCCCCTAGGGTATGAGTTCCTTGAAGGCAGAAATCTTGTGCTTTTCATTTTTCACCTCACCCCTACATTGCAGGAGTTGGCTTTCTTTCTGTTCTTAAAATATTTCCCCCATCGCAGGTCCTTTGCTCATGATGACCCCTCTGACTTGAACACTGCCTGTGCCCCTCCCCCCGGCCCCATTCCCTGCCCGCTGATTGTTCAGGTCTCTATTAAAATAAAAGTCATTTCTTCAGAGAAGCTTTTTCTAAGTATTGGGTTGTTGGAAAAGTCATGACGTATTTTTTCTATGTGTTTCGTTGCAAAAATGCGTCATGACATTTCCGACAACCCAGTGTTTACTATAAATCAAGCCTATTATACTCATAAGTTCTAGCATGCCTTTCACCTTTTCTTCAAAGTAATGTTCACAGCTTACAAACATCGATTTATACCTATGGCATATTTTTAAATTTTAAATAGATTTCTTTATTATAGAGCTTCTTAGAGTCTTTACTATTTAATATAGCTAATAAATTATTTCCCAAATTTGATTTGGCCATCACTGGATGTTTTATGAGAATACTGTTTTATGGAACCCTGAGAATATTTAAAACAGGAATCCTCAAACTAAGCTGCATATTAGAATCGCCTTAGGATCCTCGCCAGGGACCTTTCCAAGACCAATCAAATCTGAGTCTTTGCAAGGTAGGGACCCAAGCAGAGAGATTTTTTAAGAACTACTAAGGGATTCTAACATGTAACTGTGCTGTGAATGTGCAGTCACATTTTTAATAACTGTCCCTCCCATCGGACTGTAAGCCTCGCGTGAGCAGGGACTCTATTCCTCTCTGTATTCCTAGCACTTGGCACAGGGCTCAACATATATATAGTAGGTACTCAATTAATTCATTGTGAGTCACAATAAACACGATAAACACCGTCCCCTTGTTTATGAGGCTTAGAGGCTACTGGGGGAAATTAAAGCTCACCAACATAAAATTCCCTTCACAGCATAAGGAAAATAAGGCCTGTCATTGACCCAAAGTGTTGAAGCTGGAGTTTTTCACAGGCTTTGTGCAACACCCTCTCTTATTGAATCTCACCTCGCATCCCTTGCCTTTATAAGCAGTGCACAGTTCCTTTCCTGACCCCCTCCCCCGTCTTCAGTTTCATCCTTCTGCACCATGCTGGCTCCCCCAGGCTTGCTGTCTTTAACACACTTGCCACTGGAACGTTTCTGCAAAGGTGATCACATCAGTACTGAGTAGAGAGGCATATTTCTCCCTCCTCCCCCTCGCCTACCCCTCCGGAACTTTGGAGCCATGAAGCCTCTTGGCGGAGAGGGAGGCCCACCAGGCAGCTCTTTATTGCCATGCAACTGTGAGATTCCTCCCCACACTTCCTCCTGGGGAAAAGTCAGCCTGCCAATAGAGATTTAACAGTGGAGCGGTGCATGGTGACGTGCCAAGGTCCCCCCGCCCCCAACCATCCCCATCACCACCTCACACCGCCATCCCCACCCCCGGACTGAACAAACTGTATCACTTACCCCCTGGGAGGCTGGCAGTTGCTGAGCCCAGACGCCACAGGGGCTGGTGAGTTTCCAGTGGCCACAGGGGCAGGTCTCCACTCAAGGCGCAGCTCTGTCTGTGACTGCCTGACTGGGCACACAGCTGTTGCTGGGGGTGATGAGCTCCTTTCTGGGCCACCTTCTCACCTCGGGGATTTTTCTCTTGATTCCTTTTTGGCCAGATCCCTTTGCAGCATTATAGTTTGTCAATAGCCCGCGACTGCTTTCTAGAATTTCTCTCCAGGAGAAAGTGTGTTTTTCTAAGAAATAGGTGTTCTACCCTGAAGCCTAATTTCATGTGAGGGCTCAAAAATGAAACAAAAATAATCACCCTCAAGTCTGGAAGCTAAGGGGCCTCTCCACGCTGTGAAGAGTGCTTCCTTTTGGGAGGTGGGAGGTGGGGGTGGTCCTTTGTGATTCTTAAATAAAATTTTTCCAAGTGTAAAAAGAATGTGCGCTCCCGGTATCAGCCAGGGTCCCAGCAGAAAGCATAAGTACACGCACTCAGCTTGACTTTTCAAGAAATTTTGGCAAATGGTTTTTCATCAGAGGGGTGAGACGAGTTCACAAATAGGCAAGGGATAAGGAAGCACACAGTACTAGCAACTTTGGGGAGCTGTCACTACCCCGAAGGGGGAGAGGGGAAAGCGCTGGGGTGGGGGCACCAGTCAGGAGTTGCTGTGTGAAAGGACACACCCACCACCAGACTGAGGCCCTGGCTGGAGCCAACTAGAAGCCCAAGGGCAAGGGATGCTGGGCAGTACAGTCCAAGGGGGCCTCCTGGAGACACAGAGCAGGACAACAAAGGTCACAAAATACTCTGGGGTGAAGAGAGGATGGAGGAACAAAAGGAAACCAGTATAATAACTATAGAACATTGCAAAACACAGACATTTTAAGCAAAGCAGTCATTCACTCACCCTTTGTCCTACATCACAAAGAAACCTACTCCTTGAAGGAACTTGTTAAATTTTTTAATGTCTCTATAATAAAGTTAAGATCATACATTTAATAATAATGGTGGACATTTGTCAAGCCCATACCACATGCGAGGCATTGGGTCAAGGTCTTACAAGCATTGCTGCTTCTGAACCTCATGCAGCCCTATGGAATAGGTAGATTAGTACCCTGTCCTTACAAAGGAGGCACCTAAGGCAAAAAGAGGAACTGACTGCAGCCATGCTGGAGCCCAAGGGAACCTCAGTCATCAATACCAGAGCCTCTGCTTAGTGACTGTGCCCTACTACCTTCTTGTCCACTTCACATCCACAGTATGACTTTTACTTTGAAGCATTGTTTTAATCCATACATAATATTACATGGAATACTTCAATATGCATCTTAGTCTTCCTTGATTGTTGGCTATTCAAATCGCTCCTAATTTTTTTTTACTGTTATAAATGCTGATGCCATGAACATCTCTACATTTAGAGTTTTTCTTGCATTTTGGACTATTTCTTTAAAGGAGAGTTCTGCTAGTTTTTCCCCAATTTTAAAAGCTTGGTTTTTCTATAGAGTCAAATAGTTGTAAATAGCTAGCAGTGGGCATGGGAAATAATATTAAAGTTCTCTAATTCTATCAGTCCACTCCACTCCCAAAGAAAAGAAAAATAAAATTAAGAAAAGTGTGGGGAAGCAGAATGAATCAAGGAGCTCTAATTTCTATGAGAAATGGCATCTAAACAGGTTGAAGATTGATCACCCCTGCCTCATCCCACTGCCCCAGGTGTGAAAAGGAACACGTCCATGGATGAACAGCTCAGGGTACACAGGAGGTGCTGCACACACATTCACTACATCTAAATAAAAGGGATTGTGTCTCTTCTATCCTAATCAACCATTTCCACTTCTGATGAAGTGTGTGCTGAGGACCACACTGATGGATAGAAACAATTCATCAAGAGAACTTAGGTCAAACTGTTCACTGCCCAAGAAAGTTATCCATTGACAAAGGAAGGATTTAGGCTATTCTACAAAGCACTTTAAATTCTAAAATTGTGCACTTGGTTTAGGCAAGTTCATCCCACTCTTCAGTACACTCATTGATGAACCACTCAAGGAAAATAAGATCAACTAGTTTCTAAAAGAATACATAGCTTCATTGGCAAGTGTGTATCCAAATCTGGATTTGTCCATTCTATACAGTGTGTTGATTGTGGCATGGTATAAATTAACTCAGAGTGCCACCATCTCGTGGGAGCCCAGGATTTGTGAAGGATGATTTCATTGCAAACTGGTAGCAGAGCATGGGTCTGCATTAAGAGGTCATTACACGGTGCGACGAGCATTGGTGGGAAAGCCAGAAGGCTGCTGTCCTAGTGCTGGTTCTACTTTAACAAGCTAGGTGACCTCCTTGTGTTTTAAGTCCCATTTCCTTTTGGAGCCTTACTCCTCTCCTCTGAAGAAATGAGGCAATAAGATTAGATCAGTGGTTTTCAAACTGATCCATGGAATCTTAGGTCTCCACATAGATGCCTTGGGGACAACGTGGCAGGGCAGGGGTGGGGTGAGGGGAGCACTGGGAGGTTTCCCAGCCTCCATAGTCTAAATAAGTAGGTCTTCCTAATCCTTTCAGAGCACCGTGTAATTTTCCCCGATCATCTTTTTCCCAGTTTGTAATGACGTCTTTATCCATATATCACTTGTTTGATACCTGTTTCTCTTTCTAGACCATATTCTCCATGAAGGCATGCCTATTTAGTTCACCATTATAAACCCAATGGCAAACATGGTGCCTGGCAACATGGTACATGGTTATTTGTTGAATTAATGAATGGATGGATGGATGAATGAATGTACACCTCTTGTTTCCGATCCTGGAGGTGCTTATAAGCATGGAGATGATGAGTTTCAGTAAAGTACACACAACATTTTCCATCTCTTCATTATTAAAGCCAATGAAAAGAACTATCTCTGAGTTCTGACTTGGCTCTAACTTCTTAGAAACAGTATAACCTTAAGCACAGAAGTCAGAACTTCTCTTGAGTTTTGGTTTCCTTTTTTATAAAATGACAAAGTTAGTCTATGATCTCTCCATCTCCTTCTGCTCGGATATTCTATGATTTCATGATTGTGTCCATTCTCAATCCAAAGAAAGTTAGATAAAGCTGAAGAGCCTGCGTAGACTTAGAACTCAATAGCATAAAATATAATCTATGGGATTGGACAAGCTCTCTAGTGGAGAGAGATAGCCACAGAGCATCTCTGACGGACGTAACCATGACTGGCAAGAACAGAACTAACTAACCATGACTGGCTCAGTTGGTTAAGAGCTCGCTCAAGTGGTGGAGTGCGGAGCAGCAGCTGAATGATTGCCGCCACCAGCGCTGCTGCTGCGGTGCCGCAAAGAGGCAGGAGTATTGAGTAGTTAAAAAAAAAAAAGAACAGAACTAACAGGCAAATCATCACTCTGCCACCTACTAGCTTTGTCTGTGACCTTGGGCAAACATTTCACCTCCTTTGGGCTTCAGTGTCTTCATGTATAAAATAAGGACAAAAGTACTTGTTGCTGCTGTCCATGTGATATTATAAGGATCAAAACAAATGGGGTAATGTAAGTGAAAATGCTTTGTAAAGAATAATGTGTACTATATATTTAAGATAATGCCATCATTATTATTATTAGGTTAACACAAAGGTCATAATATTAATGTAATAGGCCAGTGGATTAAAAAGGAAAATCCATAAGTAGCTCTAAATTCAGGAATTTAGTCTAAGATAAAAGTAGTATCACACATCAGTGGGGAAAAGATGTACAATTCAGGGAAAAGGCTATTAAATAGAAAAATAAAATGTAACTGGATTTATGTCTCACAACTTATTCCAGGAAAATTATAAAGGGATTAGAGATTTCAATGTAAAATTAAAATAAAATAAAATCATAAAAGTTCTAGAAGAAAACCTGGGAGAAATTAAAGTAAAAAAGGCCTTTATAACCATGATTGAAAATCTAGAACAAATTTCACCTCATTTTTAAAAAACATCTTCAGCATAAACAACTATAAGCAACATTAAGATAAAATTTTATACAATAGGCATAGATTCATCTTTCTAATATGTAAATAGCTTTTGAAAGAAACACCGATAGCTCCTAAGCATATAAAAGGAAGTTCAACTTCTCTCATCATAAAAGAAATGCAATTTCAGACTAATCTGAGATACCACTTTTCACTTTTCAGAATGG
Source organism: Hipposideros armiger (assembly GCF_001890085.2). Classification (NCBI taxonomy): domain Eukaryota; kingdom Metazoa; phylum Chordata; class Mammalia; order Chiroptera; family Hipposideridae; genus Hipposideros; species Hipposideros armiger. Next base: position 512,706 of record NW_017731379.1, read on the forward strand.
CAAAAATCCAAAAGTTTTAACATATACTATAGCTTAGACTCTAGGAAATAGTCATTCTCATGTAATGCTGGTAGAAGGATATTTTTATAACCCTTATAGAGGGCAGTTTGGCAATAACTATCAAAATTGCAAAATAACCTTTGATGTAACAACCCTGACGAGGGTTATTTGTCCTACAGACACACTTAGAGACATATAAAATAAAATATGCATCAGATTATTCATATCGGCATTGTTTTTAAAAGTAAATTGCATCACATACAGTTGGTAAGAGTAGAAAATCTATCAATAGAAAACTAGTTAAAATAAATTTTTCATACACATCTATATACAGCAACTATAAGAAAGAATATGGAATCTCATTATGTATTGACATGGTGAGATCTCCAAAATAAATTAAGTTTTAAAAAAAAGTTTAAAAGAGTACATATAATATGCTACCCTTTGTGTAAAATGGGGGGTCCATATTCATATTTGCTTGAGTATGAATAAAGAAACTCTAGAAAGATGCATAAGACACTAAGAACAGTGGATACCTGTGGTGGGAGAGCAAAGCTGGGAACTGGGAAGATGGCAGCCAAGGAACTGAGGGAGACTTATGACTGTACCACTTTTTGTACCTCTTGGTTTTTGAACCACGTGGATCTATTCAAAACATTAAATTTAATAAAAGGATCAAAAGAAAAAGTTCATGGGATAGATACAGAGGAAACAGTGAGTCAAGAGTAGAAAAAGCAATGGAAAGAAAGAGCTATATCAGATGGAAAACTACTATGAAAAGATGGCCTTTACAGAAAAAGCAAGGCCAGGTAGAGAGGCGCTTTTCATCCCATGCCCACAAGTAGAAAATGCTCAAGATGGTAGATGAGGGTAAAGGGGGTCAAATATGTGGTGATGGAAGGAGAACTGACTCTGGGTGGTGAGCACAAAATGCAATCTATAGATAATGTATTCTAGAATTATACCCTTGAAGCCTATGTAGTTTTGTTGACCATCGTCACCCCAATGAATTTCAATTAAAAAAAAGAAAAGAAAAGAAAATGCTCAAGAGACACCTGAAAGAAGAGAGAAAGAGAACCAAATTTTTCTGTAAATTTCCAGTGTTTTTCCTGTATTGACAAACAGGAGAGAATAATACAGTAAGCTAAAGTGGGCAAATTATTTCAAATCTTTCAGGGAGAAAAAAAAATTGCTGCTGCTGTAATTTCTGTGACCATAGAGGGTGAATTTCATGGAGCAGGCCCCCATACTATATGAAATAACAAATTTCTCCAAAGGAGCCTTTTGTAGTGCTTATTTAAGCTATCAGGAAAGTGAAGAGTCTTAAATGACAAGAGTGTTTACATATTTAATTTTTGTGTAACACGAGAACCATAAAAGCTCTCTTTTTGAGATGGGGAATATGTGACACATGCAGTTAATTTCCACATTAAATTATTGAATGAAAAATACACACATTATCCATTGCGACTCCAGGATTAGGTCAGGTCAAATTTTATTGCTTTTGGCCAAGGGCTTTTGTAAGACTTATAAGGCTAAGAGCAGGTACAGTGTGATCTTTGGTATAAGTTATAGAGTTAAAATGAGGTTCTGAGTGGGAAAATACTTAGCATTTCAGAGGTAATTTCATGAAAGTCATCATGAGACTAGCACATCACCGTGTTGATTTAACTGGAATTTTATAAGATCACTTTAGCTCTGGTTTCTGAAACTGCCAAGGTTCATGTATCTGCCTGACAATAAATAACCAACCTTTTCTAGATTGCTCTGTAATGGATGCTAATTTGAATTACCCCCAAGAAGTTTCTGGCATGGGACCAAATACATATGGCAAGGGAGAATAAGGGGGGAGGAAGTATGGATGGTTCTCTAGCTCAGGGGTTCCAAAAATAAACATTTGATGGGGTAAAGGTGTCTAATAGTATCTGCCTTCAAACCTGGACATGGGCATGAAACCTGAAAAAGGTTTAATTATTGTATTAAAGAAAATTTATATCTGATCAAAACAGTCTACCAAAAAGGGCATTTTGAACACAGTGCTATCCATTAGAATGGTTTATGAGAGAAATGTAGTGGAAGTGTTAGCAGTAATAGTAGGAAATATGTATTGAGCTCTTAGTGTGCGCCAAGCTAAATGTTTTGTATGTTTTATCATTTAATCCTCTCGACAATCTAGGGTCTATTCTTTTCCTCATTTTTTAGATGAGAAAAATTAAGAAGTTGCCCAAGTTACACAGCTATGAAGTAATAAAGCCAGGATACATATTCCTCCAAAGGGATCTGTATTTATTCCTCCAAAGCAATCAAGATTTACTCAGATGGCAGTAGGAACAGGCATTTAAGTAAATGAGACTTGTAAATGAATTCTTCTTCCCATGGAAACCTCTAAAATTTTAGGCACTCCCAAAATAATGTTATAATCATTACATATGGAAATCATCTCATTCACAGGCTTTTTCTATAGATTTGGAAAAATATATATATTTATTTTTAAAATAAGGAATACAACATTAACAGGGACAAATAAAATGAAAAATTTGCTAGTAATCAGTGGTACCAACAAATTAAATAGTTTTATTTTTTTATATTTTCTTCCACATTCAAGTCCGTGATCCACTTTGTGTTAATTTTTGTACAGAGTTTGAAACTTAGGGTAAAGTTCCATTCATTCATTCATTCATTCAATCATTTTTGCCTGTGGATATCCAGTTGTTCCTGCACTATTTGTTGAAAGGGTTATCTATTCTCAGTTGAACTGCTTTTGCACCTTTTTCAAAAATCAGTTGGGCATATTTGTGTGGCTCTAATTCTGGGATTTCTTCTGTTCCAATGATCTTGGGTGTCTATCCTTTTACTAATACCACACAGTCTTATTTACAGTCAGTAACTCTACAGTAAGTCTTGGAATTGGGTAGACTAATTCCCCCACTTTATTCTGCTTTTTTAGAATTATTGTAGCTATTTTAGTCCTTTGCCTTTCGATATAAAATTTTAAAAGCCTGTCTACAGCTACAAAAAAAAATCTTGCTTGTACTTTGATAGGGAATTTTGCTGGGCATAGGATTCTGGGTTGACAATTATTTTCTTTCAGAATTTGGGAAAAATTGTTCCACTTCTGTCTGAAATCCATGTTTCCTGATGAGAAATGCACTATCATTTGAACTGGTTTCCTCCTGTAGGTCAGGTGATGTTTTTTCTTATTATAGTCAAGATTTTTTTGTCTTTAGTTTTCAGAAATTTGACTGTGTTGTGTCTTGGTGTGGATTTCTTTTTTTTTATTTTTTTATCCTGTTCAGGGTTTGATCAGCTATTTGATTCTGTAGGTTTCTGTCTTTTACCAATATTGGGAGGTTTTCAGTCATTATTTTTTCAAGTACTTCGTCAGCACTGCTTTCTTTCTTTTCTCTTTCTGGTACTCTAATGACATGAATCTTAGATCTTTTGTTGTCATCCCACTGGTTTCTGAGGCTTTGTTTATTTTTAAAGTCTATTTTCTCTCTGCTTTTCAAATTGGGTAATTTCTATTGTTCTATCTTTTAGTTTACTGAATTTATTTCCCCTCCGTTCCCTTCACTTTGCTGTTAAGCGTATCCACTGAGCTTTGTATTTCAATAACTGTAATTTCCAGTTGTTCAGTTTGCATTTAGTTCTTCTGTATACCTTCTATTTCTTTGCTAAGACTTTCTATTACTTTGCTTAGGCTTTTTATTTTTTCCTTTTATTTGTTCCAGGCAGGTTTGTAATTGCCTTGTGAAACATTTTTTTTCACAGCTGCTGAATTCTAACATCTCTGTTACCCTGACAATCTATTGATTGTCTTCTTTCATTTCGTTTGAGATCACCCTGGTTCTTGCTTTTATGAGTGATTTTCAGTTGAAAGCTAAACATTTTCATATTATTTTAGGAGATCCAGGGTATTTCTTAAACCTTTTGTTTGAGCTGACTTTCTCTGGCATCACTGCAGTGTTTTTTAGTTGTATTTAGCAGGAAGAATAGGAAAAATATGTTACTCCATCTTTCTGTAAACTCTAGTTCTCTGTGGGTGAGATTTTAAGATTATTGCAATCCAGCTGCTTCCCTGGAATCACATAGGATGGAGAGACAAATTGTAAGTTACAGATTTTTTTAAAATTCTTGAAAGCATTTATCTTTTTGTGTTTTTAAGTAACACGATCTCGTGACTTCCTCCTGCTCCCCTGCTACTCATCATTTTTAATTCCTGTAGTCAAACCCAGTCCGAAGGAAGAGGAGGAGCTTTTGCTTGTGTCAATTCACCATCTCCACAGAACCCCCTGTGCTGATCTTTCAGGAGCTGGTCACCTTTGTAACCAGGAAGAATGCCGATACCTTGGACTACATCACAGTTTAGTTCTCCCTTTATGTTTCACCTGGCATAAATATTTTTGAAGTAGGTAACAGAAATGAAAGCTTTCACTAATCCAATAACCTAACCTTGGTATCTGTAACCCCCTCCTTTGTTTCTTTTTCACAAACTCTGTGCGTTGAGTGTGATTTTTGAAAATAAACAATCTGATTGCTCTCTTCCTGCACCACAAAGATAATACAAGAGAGTGTCCCTGCTGGAACCACTGGATAAAAGCTGCCATCACGTTCACAGGTGTCTTTATCCTAATCTGCTAGTGATTTATACCTCTTGTTAATTCATAATAGGAACCCAGGTTTAAGTAGAATGTCTCAAAGAAAACAAATGGGGAAATATGGTTAACAAACACACATAGGCAGATAAAACTCCTTTAACGCATATGATAATTTTCAGAAAGGGACCCACGTTATTATGACGGGCCAACTAACTGACCAGTATAAGGAATTTAAATGGGTAGCTATTGATACACAATAAAAACATTTACTCTTTTAGAAGGCTCATATTGAAAATGATTGCAATAATTATAGTCACTGAAGAATGCATCTAGACATTTTGTTGATACCTGATCCTGAGATTATTCCAGCCTAACTTCTGATATAGACATATAAGAGCCAAAATGATCTATAGTAAATATAGCTTAAAACATAGCTTAACATTCTTTGTAAAAGTACCCTAAATTATTTTCTATCTTACTTTTAGTCCCCTGATACCTCTGCGCTGGGAATGGTTGGATTCCCCTTAGTTCAAGCCATAATCAAATACTAAGAATCTATTGATTATAAGTAAACTGTGGAACAATAAAAACCTGAATATGTTTTAACATAAATGGAGGTCTGCTATGTTGTCAGCCCTAAAAATGGATCCACAGTTATTTCAATAATACGGAATTTAAAATAAAATAACTGAGAGTATAAGAACCAGTGAGCAGGAGAAAAGCTGGACCAGTTTTGAGAGTTAAAGCCCCAAACAAAAGACTGTCCATTTTCTCTGCCCTGATGCGTCTCCGCCTGAGAACTGGGGGTCTGCTAGAATTCTCCCAAGTCCATGTTGTTGTCTTACTCCAAGGAGGACAGTTTAATGTAGTTTTGTCCATGCAGACAGAAGAGCACTTCCTATAGGTGTCATCTTTCCTATATGACTGTTTCATGGAATAAAACTATACCGCCTACGTGACTGTTTCATGGAATAAAAATATACCCCCGTGCCCTGTTTGCTTTATGCGTTAAAGAGAGGGAATCTAATAAATTATATTTCAGTGGTTTTTCAGTTGGGTGGTTCTAACTACCCAATAGAAAGACTTTGCCAAAACTTTCCCTGGATTTCCAAGTAAATTCATTTGATCATTATTAAATAGTTTCTAAAGGTATCCTGGTAAATGATAGCTACCTTTCTTTTCTGATAAGTTTATTCTTCCGTGTTTAAACAGTCAAATCTATTTGACACTGTGGTGGTAAATTCTTTGTTATTTGGGAAGGAATTAACAAAGCTAAAGAATTGTGTTTGTGTTGATGTCATGTTCTTTGAGATCAGAGGATAAAGATTTGGTCTCATGGATATTTTGCTCATATTGTCTAATCTAATTCTGGAAAATCAAAACCCAGTAAAAGCTAACAACAGAATTGGGATTTTTTTTTTTTACTGGTCATAAGAAGTGACCCTTTGTTTTAAAATATTAAAACAGAGTGGTAAAAAGGGTAAAATAAAAACATTATACCTTTTTAAAAATATTTTGTATTTTTAGAAAATATATAAAATCGATTTTAGAAAAGGGTTTTACTTAAAATGGTGATTAGGCAAGATCTAAAAAAGCAAGAATAAAATAGTAAAACACTAAAAGCCATATAAAATTGTATAATAAATAGTAAAAGAAAACTCCAGAATTTTGGAAGTTAACAACCAAAGACAAGTAGAAATCATCTGGTCCAACCTGTTCTTTTAAAACAGGAAACTGAGACCCACACAGGTGAAGAGACTTGTTCAAGGCCTCAAGACTATTTGGCAGAGCCAAGCTAAAAATCCTAGATTCCTGCTTCCAATTCATTATTATTTCTCTGATTGCATACCACTTCCAAAGTGAAAAACACCAGAAAGCACTGAGAGACTGAAGCCTCGGCTAGCAACTTCAGGGGTTAATGCGCCTAGCCCCTAATCTGAGCAATTTGTAGAACTGAGGTGAGATTTCTTGAGTTTGCAAAAGTCTAGAATTCTCAACAAGAGGAGCTTGTTCAACTCTGATCTCCCTGGGATTAGAGTAACATGCTGAGGGCTCTTAGACCTTTGCCACTTCTGCTGACATCAGAGGTTCACACCTCAGCCCTCGGATTCCTGCATTTCTAACTGAGGTGCATCATGGAAACCAACAATCAGTGCATGGCCAGAGCCCACTGGCCCTCCCTCTCCAGGACTCTGGTCATGATTTTAAGAAACATAAACACGAGAGTCTGATGTTGCTCTTTATGTGGAGTCCCTATAAGCGTAACCAGATTTCTGTGGTGATAGCTACAAGGGTCCATACTCCTTAATGTGCAGACAATCTTTTCACAGCCTGGCCCCAACATGCCCTTCGAGTTTTATGTCTCACCGCGTGTCATCTTGCATTCTAAGGCTAAAACCACAGAGCGCTCCCCTTGCTTTGGACTCATTATCTCATGCTTTCATGCTCATGCATGCGTTGGTCCCTCTGTACGGCAGCCTTCCCATCTTCTCCCAACACCTAGAATGAACAGATAGATGGCTGGCTGGATGAATGAACGGATGGAAAATGAATGAGAAAACGAATGACTACTCTATAATTTGAAAACTACTAGAAAAGCCTGCTATCTTAAAGTAGCTCCGGCTCCCATTCAAAGAATTAAGATTAAGCCTCTGCTATTTGAGTAGTCTCAGCTTCCCTGCTGGACCACACCAGTGTTGTGATTATCAGCTATGAGGTGTATTGCAAATAGTTGAAATAAGGATTATGATACTGCAGGTGGAGTCACGCGATTGTCAAAAAATTCCTTTTTTTAACATTATGGGGAACTCAGGGTTATCTATCTGATAGTACTCTCACTGTCTTGCGTTCTGATATACCTTTCTGAATACAGAAAAGGTGACATCATACCTAGGGCTCCGGGCGTTGTGCATGACCCTGGATTCATCAATGGGAACAGACACGCATGCAGCGTATATGGGAACCCATAACTTATTATGTTTGCAGTAAAGGAAACAAGCTTGCAAACTCCTGAGTAGAGATTAAAATCCTGTGGTGCATCTTCTGACTTCCCCATTTAACATGAAAATACCTTGGGGAATAAAAACACATAATTAATTAACTTAAATACATAAATGTAAATAGTCTCAGGGCATGTCTTTATGCAGCTAGCCAGTATTCATACTTTGAGGGAATTTATCATTGGATGTGTCTTTAATTTTTAATTAGAAGTTTAACTTCCTCTGTGACCGCTGGGTTCAGTGCTTTGATAATGGAAGAAGGCAGGGAGGTCATTTTAGAAGCTTAGCACAGTGGTGCAAGACAGTAGGCTTATTTAGGGGAATGGGGTGACTGAGTGAGGAGCAGGTAGACCCTGTTCTGGGTTGAGGCCAGAACCGGAGAGAGACCCAGGAAAGAGGAGTTAGAAAGTGCCAAGGACGACTCTTAACAGCTTTACAACCTTCATCCACTCATTCACTTGATGTGCCTTCAGTGAATAGGGCACAGCCCGAAGAAAATGGAACTCAGGCTCTAGAACATGGGTTCCAAACCACTTTGGTATCATTCTCCCTTTGAATAGCTAGTGGCCACAATGTCTCTGCCTGCCCAGAAAAAACACAGAACAAAAAAGACCAAAGGTTGCATTTATGCACATACCCAGTATATTTTAGCTATAGTTTCAGGACTGTCAGAGACACTCTGAAGCCAGGCCTTAGATTTTGCAGAGGTCCATGAACTCGGGGTTAAGGACACTGTGATCAGTGAATATTTGCAGGTCCTTCCAAAGTTGTCAGGTGGTTTTTGTGTCATTATGTCATAACAACCCAACTAGCCAGGTACCCTCTCATTTTAGTTGTGAGGAAACAGAATGTCAGTCTGGTTGGTCAGAGGGTATTCTCTATTTTTATCTATATGGAAAATATCTGGAAGGGGAGGCAAAAGCTGGTGTCAGTGGTTGCCTCTGGGAAGCAAGCAACGGGGGAATATTACCTTTTCTAGTGTTTGGACATTTTCCATATGTGATGTTACTTTTTTTTTTTTAAATGAAAGGTATCAGATCTGCTCCTTTTCAGCGTCGGTTTTTATCCCTTTCAATGGGTGAAATAATGAGTGCACTTAGAAAAATCAGGTATTTCCAATGTTTTCTAAAAAAATGCAGCCTTTTAACACAAATTCATATATCATTTATAAATCGTTTATCTCCTAATACTCGTCAGGTAATTTATGGGTAAATTATACATTTTAAAAGTAAATTTCTTTGCAGCATAAGATAGCATCTTGCTAATATACGGTACTTCCATTTGTAACAATTAAATGTTTTATTGGGTCTCCTTGGCTTTTTACTTGCAAATTAGTTGTCAATAGAATTATTGGACTGTGCAGTTTTATGCAAGATTTCTTTATACAGTAAATACTGAAATAAATCACTCACTTTTTCATTCCCCAGTTCCAGATAGCATTTAGCCAAACCTCTTTACCCCAATATACACACACATTTCCAACCATTTCTTCTCTTTGTATGCTACTAACATTTTTAGATAACTAGTCAGTATCTAATGTTTGTAAATGCTTTTTAAAAATCCTAAAGCCTAAGATGTGCTTACTTTTCTTTTTCGAGGCTTAAAGAAATAAAAAATGGTAAGGACATTTGCAAGCAGTAAGGATGATGAACACCTTGATGTGAGACCCTACCATTCAAAATAATTTGAAATGAATTATTGAGTGGTGACCATTTCGATGCTGGCAACACTCCGTTTCAGCCATGACCCAGCTCCAGTAGGTTCTCTAGCTTTTACTAAAAATAGAAGAATCTATTCCATAAAGGGTACAGCCAAAGCAATGTAATTAAGTATTTTTAGCGTCTGCCTGGACTCTAGCTTTTTCTCTCATTGACTGCTAGAGCTCCATGGCAGGTCTGGAGATGCAAAGGTGAACTTCAAAGAGAGCCATTCTCCAGGTTTTCCACAATGAGAGACCATGTTCGGGTCTAGAACTGCAGCCGTCCAGGTTCCGCAAGCCCGGGCCCTGTCCCAGGAGGGTGAAAGCGACAGTGGGTCCATTCAACAGAGCTCTCTGGGGTCTGCTGTCAGCACAGCCACGGTCAGGCATTTATCAACACCATCCGGCATTTACTCTGAGGAGATTCATCTTGGTGACTGGGTTGAAGTAAGATTAAAAATAAAAAAAGAATTGTGTAGAAAGGTCACTGTTCTCTGGTATGCCAGACCTTCACGGGAAATCTAAGCTCTCTGCGCACATTGTTGGTGGTGCATGAGCTGGGCAGACCACCCCCAAATATTATAAATCATAGGCTCTACGAAAAACAAAGAGGTTTTGGGCCGTGTGTCCCAAAGGCTGGTGATATCTATAGGAATTGAAGCCAGGAACTATACAGCTGAATTGTGATACCCGCACCTACTAGCTGTCGGGAAGTCATGGAAGCACTAAGGGTCAGCTCCCTCACTTGAAATATAAGAGTAAGAACTAACCTAGCAGAGCTGGTGAGATTTAAATGCCTCCGAGCATTTAATTACACCAACACTGGTCATCAAATTGAAACATGACTGATCATGTCATTCTCTGGCTCAGAAACCTTCACTGGCTCCCACAAGATAAAAACTAACCCTCAGCGTTGCCTTCAAGGACTTTCAGGTATCAACCCATCCCTCAGCCCCCACGTCCTGCTTTCCTCTGCCGCAAAGCATCCCTCCTTTACCTTTTGATGCCCAACTCTTTCAGCCCTCAGTCTCTCTCCCCGGGATGCCATCCTCTGTGTGATACAACCCTACTCAATCCTCAAAACCCAGACCAAATGTTACCTTCCCTTATCCCGTCTCCCTCCCAACTTTGGAACTTCAACAGCACTTTGTTGCCCTGCCTGCTGTAGGGAGCGTCACATCTTCCTGTAATTGCCTGGGTCCTTATCCGTCACCCCGCTGGTCTGTGCGTCCTAAGGCAGAGATGATGTCCTCTTTGTGTTTACATCCCTGTCAGCCAGCACTGTGCCTTCCAATCTTAAAGATGCTCAAAAAGGCCATTGGTTCTTGGGTGGAAATGTGAATACATGAAGGTGTTTTTAAACCGGAAAGCCTCATTAAAATGTAGTAATTATTAACATTGAAAGTGACGAACCTGAGCAATAAGGAGAATTTGGTACGAGAGCTTTGCACGTAAAAGAATGGGTCTCACAACCCTTTTAAATCTAGATGCTACATGTTTTTCCAGGACCCTGCAGGGAAGCGGGTGGGTGCACCAGGGGGTGAGCCCTTTGGGGTGACAAGGCATAACACCCCACCCTTGATTATGGGACAGAGGTGGTCCAGGGAGCTGTACCTTCATCGATGGCTGTTGAAGAGTCAGCAGGACTGTCTCTCAGGACTTCTCAAAATCAAAACTTATAAGCCTGTGTGCCTCTGTGATTCCTTCTCTGCTGCTACTGTTTTCCTCGCCTTTCAGTACATGCTTCAGTGCCATTTAACCATGAGGGAAAGAGGCTCTGGATTTTCAGCCCAGACAGACCTGGGTTGGAAACCCGACTCTCCCATTCATTCCCAGTGTATGGCCTTGGACAGCGCACTCGGTCTTGCAGAGCCTGTGACCTCACCTCTAAAAATGAGGACAAATGCGTAACAGGGTTGTTGTGGAAATCAAATGAGAAAAACGTGGAAGAAGGTATCACAAGCTAAAAATGTCATGAAACTGTAAGATGTTATTCATTCCCGTGACGCGGAGACAAGTACCGGCCCCAGTCTCGCCTTCCTTTGTTACTTCTTCCCCACTTCTCTCTCTCCAGGATTCCTTGCACAGGAACCACGGTATGCAAGTCCATCTGACTGGGCCTGGGTCTGCTTTGGCATAGTGTTTGCCCCAACCCCTAATATGGCCAACCTACTTTCTTCTCGCGCGCGTTGGTTTGTGGGGGAAGTAACACTTCCAGCAGCCCCGCCCCCGTGGTCACAGAGCATCTCTTTGATCTCTTGCCACTATCTGAGTGTTGTTTTGAAAGTTACTTAAGGATGAAAGCATCCCCCAGAAAACCTGCTGTCAAAGGGGATTTCAGCTCACCTCAGGTCCAACCAACTCTGAGGTTTTGCATGTGTAACATTGAGATGGCGACAGCTACATAAATATTAAATGAGCAATGAGATGTCAATGTTTTTATGACTGTTTGCAATTGAACTTGGAGTAAAGCTGAGACCAGTTACATACACCTGGAGAGAGAGCACGATTTTTGATATGACCACGGTATTTGATTTGGAAATTTTTAAGTATCCAGTGTTGCTAATAGCTCTTAGTTTAAAAAAAAAAAAAGTAGTTGAACGCCAGTATTCACCATTTCCTATGAGAACTTGAGATGCCAAATATTTGAGTTTACACTTTTTAAAAAATGGCTCACAAATGCCTCAGTGAATAGGAAGAGCTGTTTCTTGGTGGGTAACAGGAAGTCAAACAGTCTCCTCCTCCTCACAAAGGGTTAAGATAATGCCAACCCTGAGCTGCTACCCCATCTCACATGGACCATGGCACTGACATCTTCTGGTCTCCCTGACGACAGTCTTGCCCTTCTCCAGTTTCTCTCCCACAAGTTACGAGAGCGATCTTTCTAAACTGCAGATGTGATCATATAATAGCCTGATCTTTGAAGCACTCCCAAATGCCTTTAAAAGCATGTCGATATTTGTTAGCATGACACTGAGCTCCTGTCTCCCTGTTGAGACTAAAGTCACGCTTCCATCCCACCTCACCTTTTCTGCTGTCCCCGTAATCGCCTTGTAATTCCCTGACCACACCATGAATCTGTCCCTTTGCGTAAGCAGCAGCCTCGGTCTGGAACGCCTTTGACTGCGCTCTCCCCTTGGCAGACCTACACATCCTTCAGGACTCTGCCAAGAGCCGGCTTGTCCAGAAAGCGATCTGGGACCACCCTCTCCCCAGACAGTTCAGGGCGCCCCGACTCGGAGCCTGCCGCTATCGTAGCACTCAGCATATTGCATTATAACCTTGGATTGACTTGTCTGTCTCCCTCATTAGACTGTCATTGTCTTGAGGGCTAGGATCAGGCTTTAGTCATATTTGCATCCCCAGCACTTTACAGCATCTGGTCCCTCGTAGGTGCAAGTGAAAAGTCTGATAAATTCATCAGCTAGTCAGCCCTAGATTTAAAGTTGGATTTGATTTCTTATCCCAAATGTACCAGCCATTATCTGGGGGTTGGAGATTGACCCAATAGATACAAAAGTCAATAAATTCAGCTATATTTATTGAGAACCTATTATATGTATTTCCCTCCAATAAGTCCACATAATTCTTTTTCTTACTGTCTATGGGCCAAGTACTTGACCACTAAGATCTAAATATTGCCAACGACTTTCCTCCTCTACCTCGTTACCTTAGAATAGATAAAAGTCACTTCAAAATCTGAAGAGCTCCTTTCCTCCATCCTTCCCCCAGTGGGTGACCTCTTTTAATAGCAGCCTGATCCTTCCTTTTTAAAGTGAACTGACAGTCTTCTTTATGAAATGAATTACTGTATTCATTCACCTAAGACATCTTTATTGGACACCTATTATGTGCCAATGACTCCCATGGACCAAGATAAAAGGCGTGAGTTAATCTCCTAGTTTAAACAGATGAGCTGGAAAACACTCAGCATTAGACATTGTAGATTCACATGTATTTTGTGAATGTTGTAAATATAGAGGCCTCATATATAAGTAGAAATGTAGATACTGAATGCAACACACAAAATATAGAGAGATAAAAACAGCACTGTCCCGAGAAAAGTAATTAGGGTCCTCCAGATAGCCCCAGCTAGGATATACATCGTACACTGTGATGTGTAACCTGTTATGGGGATCTGGGGGAAAACTACATAAATGTTCACAATATGAAGGGTTTTCTTTGATCACCTGAGGCCCATTTGGGATTCCTGGGACCCAGGTAAAGAACCTCCCATCTGAGCATATTGAGGTGTGTGCCTTCAACATCAGTCTGTCTGATCATCCCCACAGAAGCAGCAGCTGAGCCTAGGAGCAGAAGACAGGGTGCTTTGTCTCCCTGGCAAGCTCTGGAAGGCTTCTTTGTGCCTTGATGGGAAAATCTAAAGATTGGATTTTTCAGGATCAATAAGGCACCTTGTTGAGTAATTTACAGTAGAATGTGAAAAACAAATAAAAGGGAAGCACCCCAAACAGCACCGTCCCTGTCCCCTCTGTGAGACACAGAGAAAGGAAACCAATGGCCGGCTGCTCCCAAGGTGGTCTGCCCCTCCCTCCCTGCCTCCCGCCCTTTCCTCCTTTTTTCCTTCCCGCCTTCCTTCCCTCCTTTCTTTCTTTCCTATGTATGTATGTACATATGCATGCACGTATGTATGTATATTCGCCCACAAATTCCTTTGGATTCTGGGGAACCACTCCAGCTTTGGAGCTGGTTTTTTCCCAGGTTGTCCATCCTATCTGTCACCTCAACTTAAGTGTCTCTAGCTGGAGGAGAGAGAAACAGGTGAAAAAAAAAAAAACCATAAGAGCCTTATTCAGGACTGGGAAGGACTTGGAGTAGGCTATTGTGCAGGAGGAGAAGGAAGACTTGGCACCAGTGAGGTTACATAACATGAACCAGGCTCAAATTATGGGCCAGCAATTTACACAAGTCTCGTGTGACACCATATATAGATAGATAGATAGATATAGATATAGATATATAGATATATAGATATAATTATGTTTTTAATCAGTACCTATCTTGGCCACCACAGCCCCACGTAGCTGACATGAAAATACAGAAAACCTTCATGAGACTCACAGTCCCCCAGCATCATCACAGTCCTATTCTGCTCCGTGGTCACTGTCCCCAACGAAATCACAAGGAAATCACGGAACTGGAGACAACTCTGGTCCTCGGGGAAAGGGGACAGAGGTGCCCACCAGGAACCCCCCTTAGGTTCCCTCAGTAGAAATCAAATGTTGCAAATACTTTCTGCAACCTTTTCACACTTGGAGCTTTCTCTAGCTTAAAAGACCACAACGTAGCTACTGATCCATTTGTCACTTTCTCCCCATAGGGGCTTGGGAGGCAGACGAAACAGAAAGGGGTCCAAATCCAGGTTCCACACTGAAGATGTACTCTCCAACAGTGGAGTATAGATGAGGTAAAAAAAAGATGCTGTGCACGTTACTATTTCCTGGGGTTCAGCTGACAATAAATGTCCCAGGAGGAAGAGAAAGTGACTGGTATTATAGTCATTCAACAGCTATTTTTGGAACTGTTCTGCCACGCAAGGCATGATGTTGGCCAACTGTAGGGGATGCAAACTAGAGTCAGACTCAGTGTCTGACCTAAGAGCTTACGGGGAAGATAAAATGCTCATTAGCACAAATTTTTTTGAATGCCCACAATGTGTAGGTTCTCTTCAAGGCCCCGGGAATGCAGGGGAGGAAACTATAGACAAGCCCAGGGAGCTCACATTTTCCTGGGTAGACAGGGAAACTAATAAATAAACGACAATTTCAGATAATGACAAATGCTAAAAATTAAAGACTAGGATACTGTATTAGAGTGAGAGGAACAATGAGCTTGGTACAAATAACTTGGTAAGCTAGAGAAACAGAAAGTGCAGATTAAGCAAAATGTGTAGACTACTAGGACAGGAGGTTGCAAAGAATTCGAAGGTAGCCAGATCATGACTCATTGTAGACCAGGGGTCTAAAAACTCTTTCTATAAAGAGCCAGATAGTACATATTTTAGACTTTCTGGGTCTCTATTGCAACTATTCTGTTCTGCCATTGAGACAGTATATAAGAGAATGCGTGGTGGTATATTCCAATAAAATTTATTTAAGGACATTGAAATTTGAATTTCATATAATTTTCACGTTACAAAATATTTTGATTTTTTTTTTCAATGTAGAAACCATTCTAAGCTCACAAGTTGTCCATAAACAGGGGGTAGGCTGGATTTAGGCTACAGGTCTCCGTTTGCCAACACTTTCTGTAAGCTATATTAAGGAGTTTGGAGGTTTCAATGAAGGAAAGCATTGTGATATCTTTTATGCTTTGAAGAGATCATTCTGGCATCAGTAGATTGGTGGGGGTCTGAACAGAGTCAGAGAGACTAGTTCAGCTCTGAAACTATTGTAGGAGAACCAATGTGAAACAATGGTAGCTTGGATGAGGATGATAATAACAGAGTTTTAGAAAAAATTAAAAGTAGACAAATTTGTCATTTATTATGCAAGTAGAGTTGAAAACACACATATAGGAATCAAATACAAAACAGAGAGTATTAAAACCAGAAAGAAGGACAGATAACATTATTCTGGGACATCAGAGAGAGTAACCTGGAGCTGAAGAAGCCTGAGCCTTTTACCTGAGTAGCTTTTAGACAAGAGGAGACGGATGAGGGAGGCATCAGGCTGGAAAGACGACTTCTCTCCTGAAAGTTTGCGTGGTGATGGGGAAAGAACTTTGGTCTGAAACAGACTTAACCTCTCTAAACCTCCTGTCCTGATCTGTAAAAATGGACCAGAATATTAAACTGGAAACTTCTTGAGGCCAACAACCACGTCACTTGCCTTTCCATATCCCCACAACCTAGTGAATCAAAAATCTAACATCAACCCAGTGAGTGTTTATTGACCTACTATATGAGGTGTGATTAAAACATATGGTGAACGTTTAAATTTTAAAAAATGTATTACAGTAAAAGACACATTGCCATTAATCCTCCTCAAAATACTCCCCCACCCTTCGAACATACTTATCTTATCATTCTTGCCACTTTCTGAAGCAGCTCTGGAAGTCCTCTTTCCTGAGTGTCTTTAGTTGTGTTGTCATGGCTGCCTCAATGTCCTGAATCGATTTCAAAACATTTACCTTCCATGGTCATTTTGACTTTGGGGAAGAGCCAGAAGTCTCATGGTGCCAGATCCGGTGAATAAGGTGGATGAGAACACACCATAGTGTTTTTTTGTTGTTATTTTTTTTTAAAAGATTTTATTGGGGAATTGGGGGAGGGGAACAGACAAGTTGCTGTTCTTTTGTTCTTCAGTCTAGTTGTGGAGGACACGGCTTCACTGGCCCATGTTGGTATTATTATTGCGCTCTTTCCAGGTGAGACACTCGCCGGCCATTGTACGGCCACCCAGGACAGCTCATGGCAGCCCACGCCAGCTGCCAGCCATTCACGGAAGCTCACAGCAGCCCACTGCAGCAGGAGCTGCAGCCTACTCCATCGCCAGTGACTCATGGCAGCCCAGCTCCAGGTGGAGCTATTGTTCACCATCTTAGCTGTAGAGGGCCCAGCATCACTGGCCCTAATGTGGGATCCCAACCGGGGTCCTGCTGCTCAGAGCTGGTGTCCCAAGCCAACTCTTAATCAATGCGCCACTTGACCGGCCCACCATAATGTTTTTATTTGACATAAATTGCCATATACCAGAAGCGATGTGTGACACAGAGCCTTTCCATTGTGATCACAAAATACCGTGAATGCTGCTGCTGAGTGTCATCCAATGAAAAGGCAGGATCTTCAATACAGGAAGCAGTGCATCGAACCTTAGTAACAGTGTGTGACAAGTTTCAACTTGTTCGGTGAAGTCAATCAGGTGTGAGCTATGGTTGAAAGGAGGTGTGTTTTAAAGGGTGCCTTAAATCATCCTCCATCAGGACAACGCTCCGTGTCACACATCGCTTCTGGTATACAGCAATTTCTGTCAAGTAAAAACATTACCGTGTGTCCTCATCCACCTTATTCACCGGATCTGGCATGTGACTCCTGGCTCTTGCCCCAAAGTCAAAATGATTAAGAACATCAAGGCAGCCATGACAGTGCAACTAAAGACATTCACAAAAGAGGACTTCCAGAACTGCTTCAGAAAGTGGCAAGAACAATGGGATAAGTGTGTTTGAAGCGAGGGGGAGGATTTTGAGGGGGATTAATGGCAATGTGTCTTTTACTGTAATATATATTTTTTATTTAAACATTCACCGTATTGTTTGATCACACCTCGTATACTATAGCATATGCTAGCTGTTAAGGAATATATATACATAGTTACTATCCTTGTAGAGCTTACAGGATTAAAGAGAGAACTCAGTAGTAAGTAATTACTGTGCTACAAAGGAACAGTAGTTGGTGCTCTAAGAGATATGACAGGGATTTAATGTTCTCCTGGGATCAGAGACTTAGGTGCAGAAGTGACATTTACATTGCTTGCTGAGGGGAAAGGAAGGGATAATTAATGGAAAGAAAGAAAGAAGGAGGAAGAGTATTTCTGACTAAATGAACAGTATGTGTGAGAGCAGACGGAGGCTGACATGTTCAAGGATCTAAAAATCAGAGAGAGAAAGAGGACAAGTGGGCGCGATGTAACTGAAGCTGGAAGGTGGAAAAGGCCCAGATGGCCCCGGGAAGGATGGAGGGTTGAGGATTTTATCCTTGGCTCAGTAAGAAGTTATAGGTGAATTTGGGGTTTAATACCCAGTTCTGCCACTTGTTATTACGCTGGTAGAATTATTGAATGAATGACTTAGCCTATCTTGCAGGAATATTGTAAGAAATAAGTGGGGAAATTATCTATAAAAGGACCTGGTCGATTTCTATTGTTAGTTTTCATTCCCTGGAGCACAGGATAAATGCAGGTAGTAGTAGGAAATAAGGCTCAGAAATTAGGTCAAATAACAAGCAAAGGAGTCCGGATTTTGTAGATCACAGGAAGCAAAGTGGAACTCTGGGGATTGTCCCCCACCTATCAACGTTCACACATAAGTCAGACCCACTCAATCTGGGCCCCTCCTCCATGCTTCTACATGAGCGAGTAGTCTGGGTGTCCAAAGATCAGTATGGCGTGGGTCCTGTCCTCAAGGAGTTTAATTCGTTCAAGTTATAAGGGGGGAAATAGTATGTTAAAAATGGGAGAATGAAAGAGCAGCCAAATAGAGTGCCTTTCTCTGAATGAAGGCTTGTCATCTGGCTGGAAAGCTGGAATGTTTTTGCTTTTGTCCCTGTGCCTGGTTATGTTAATTCTACAGGACCCAACAGGATTCAGAAAGCTGTGAATTGGCCACATATCTGGGACCTTGTGTATATAAATCAGACAGCCGTTCTTGTGCCTCCCTGCTTGGTATCCTTTAGAAATGTAAAATAGCTTCCAGAGCTCTCTCCCTGCCGGCAAGGAGAGCATCAGTCTGCTGGAAGCAAAGCAAAACAAAAATCTCAGCATCCCAGAAAGCTTTGCCAGGAGAAGAGCTCTAACCCCACCAAAGAGGAGTGTGTGTTCG
>NW_017731379.1:531609-543351 GCF_001890085.2 Hipposideros armiger
AGCCTTCCGATCTCTAATTGTCACTTGGTATGAGGCCCTGCTATTGTTCAGCTTTACCCATTGCAGCTTTTAAAAAGCTTGTACTTCTTTAATGAACAAAAAATATTATCTGGACAGTTTCTCATAAAACATAGTCTAAAACAAGTGAAAATCTATCTGGACATATTATTACTCAAGGATATGGCAGTGTTCCAAGGAAAAAGAAAAATGAAGAAGTTTATCTGAATTAATGACTGAAGTCCCTATTTTCAGTCCACAGTGTCCCAAAAGTGCCCATTCATAAAGCCCGGATAATCATGGAATTAAATATAATAACAGTGTATAATAATAAAATATAGTAAAGGATGTAATAATAACAAAGCCCGGATAATCCCGTGTGGGCGTGGCGCTCTCTCTGGTCATGAGCAGTGGTGGACTGGCGTGCGTGCCATCTGTATGTACAATCAGCACTCAGGTTTCTGTGGGTCAGCCCCTGACTCCGCCACCCTTGTTGCAGTCAAGTCCGCAGATTCCCACCCTGTAGGCTTGAGCTGTGCCAGTTTCTGGGCCAGCCCTGGCTTAGGCAGAAAGAACTGACTGACGCAGGGAGCCTGGGCACCTGTACTACCCAGTGCCTGGGGCCTGGCCACTGGGCAGACCTCCCAGATGGCGAGGGCTTGGTAACTGATTCCTTCACCCTGCCACTCCTGCCGACTAAAGGGGTTTACATACCTCATTCTTGTGGCCTGAGAAATCTACACTGCTGGTCAGAATACACCCACCCTAAGAGCCCACCTGAGCAGTCACCAAGCATTTGTCCAGCGGTGTGATGTAAATGTTTAACAATTGGCTTTCTGGGGGAAAAAAAAGACCTGTATATATGTACACACATGCACACGCGCGTCTTTTATAAATTTTTCTGATAGAAAGGATATATAGCACACAATTTACAAATAATAGTTATAAAATATATAATACTCTTTTTTTTGTAAATTCATTATATCCTACCAATTCTCCTAAAACATTTTTTTTTTATAAAACTCTTGAATCTGTAACCAACCAATCGCTGCCAATAATGGATGAGAGTAGCTCCCACATAAGTGTTGTTTGATATTTTCATTTACTTTAAAGAAATAAAACAAAAATGAAGCAACAAAGACTTATGTTGGAACTTCAGTCATTTGTCAATGACATTCTTTGTTGAATCAAGTAATAGTTTTTGAGTCCTAGAATATTTCCTCAGTTTTTCTGTTCTACTCACAATGTAATGGCCACAGAGACTTTTAACTTTAATCTGCATTATTAACATTTTCTCCATCACTTTTCTTACATCTAGACCAGTGGTCAGCAAATTTCTCCTGCAAAGGGCCAGGTACTAAACACATTAGGCTTTATGGGCTATCTATAGTCTCTGTCACATATTCTTCATTGTGTTATATGTGCAGGTGTATTTTTTTTTATATATAATCCTTTAAAAATGTAAAAACCAAAACCATCCTTAGCTCATGGGCCATACAAAACAAGACCTCAGGCCAGATTTGGCTTATGGAACTGTAGTTTGCTGATACCTAGTCTAGCTAGCCAGTCCACAAAATGAAAAACGCGCTGGTTTATATTGTAGTATTTGCTGATTTCTATGGTGTAAATATTCCTACCATGGCCAATTTCAAGTTCCTAACATGGTGTGTCACTAAGCAGACTGGGAAGAGATGTGCTATAGGAGACCATGGTATACTCTTTCCACTATATAGATACGATAGGTATCAATAACATCAAGAGCATAATTAATAATAAAATGCAGTAAAAATAGGGTGTGATGAGTTCTGAGTATTTACTGTCTTTGTCTTTAATATAATTTATTTAAATTTACACAACTTAGTTGTTAATGAGGGCTGTGTTAACCATCAGCTTGCAAAATTCCTGAAATTTTAATGTTCAGCTCTTGCAAGCCATGTGGGTCCACTCCAGCACTCTGTTGCATTTATCTCATCTAAATGTAGATTGGGGCCCAGCTCCCTATTGGCGCTGCCTCTAAAGACCACCCTGTCATACCACCTAGTCTCAGATGTGACATAAGAAGTGGATTTTGCACTCTATTTTGTGATAAATCTGGTACCTCCCCAACTCTTAGTTTAATGTTCTAGGACAGGGGTCGGCAAATTGCGGCCCTTTGGGTATGTTCCGTCTCAAAAGTTTGCCAACCCCTGGAAGAGCCAATCCTGTCACTTGAAGTTTTGCAAGACCTATAAAAGAAATAAAATCATCATTATGTGAATAATATCCTTTAAAATTTTTATAAATGAAACTATGATAGTTTTATTTTCATTTTCAATTTTACTTCAGAGCCACATGTATGTACCCAAAGAGCCGCACGCATGTGGCTCACGAGCCGCAGTTTGCTGACCTTGGCGGCTCTTCCGTCTCAGAAGTTTGCTGACCCCCGTTCTAGGAAAACCAGTAGGTGAATCTACTCAGGAAAGATATCCTGTAAATGTAAGAAAAAAGCAATTTCTGTATGACTGGGACTTGGGGATGACATGCTTCCAATAACTCCACTAGTGCAGATTATTCAGACTTTCGCATCCCCAAACTGCACATTCTTGAAGGAAGTTTTGTGTGAAGGCACTCCTGGTTAAGTGACCAGATAAGCACATGAGAGCTGAAGGTCCGTGAATCTCATTGGATTCATTAGGCTGGCAGCAACTGGGCCTCTGGTGACCGGTATTCATTCAACAAACATTTTATGCTAGGCTTGGAAAGACAGAAAGCAGTATTAGTAGTAGTGAGAATCATAAAAATGATCATACCTTTCATGTAGAAAGCCAACGGGATCAAGAGGAAGAATAATTTTAGGAAAGAGCCATTAGGGTAAACTATTATTAGAAGGGAAATAAAAAAGGAAATGAACCAGACTATGGAGCTGACTTTTTCTGTGGTTACTTGTATGCTTCTGTGCTTTTCAAAAACCTGACTATGTAGACACCCCTGCTTCCTGTCTGTATCTGTGTGTCACCCTATCACATGGCAGGCAAAACTAAAAGAGCACAGAATGTGTGCAGATAGGCACATGTTCTTTGTGTGGCTAGCAGAATCTGACAATAAATAAATGAATACAGCCTTCCCATTCCAACTTTGCTTTTAATATTCTAGAAGTAGTGGGTGCAGGAAGGTTCTACTAGTGTCCGGACCAAAAAAAAAAAAAAAGCCTTTTGCTCTTAATTTAAATCATTGTTTTTCTAGGGAAATTTAATTTGGGAAAAAAAATGTTTTTCTAATTAACTAGAAGACTGTGTGCTATGCAAACAATAAAGATTCTTGTTTGAATGTAATGCATGCCCCTGCTCCTAGGACTACCGAGGGAATTGAAAGTAAAAAATGCAAGCGGCTCCGACCTCGTATTTTGCCAGAGCTCCACAGAATTCCCAGATCCAGAGTTTTCACGTCAGTTCCCAATTTAAAACCCACAAGTGTTGAGCGGGCTCATGCTTCAGCAAGACACACCTTCTCATCTCTAGAAAGAACTGTATTTGATCCCTCTCTGGGCTTCCCGGCACGTCCCCCTCTCCCTCCTTCTTCCTCTTGTGCTATGGTTGGCCCGAAAGGTTAGCAACTGCACAATTAGATGGATCAGGGGAAGATTTCCTAATGCGCTGCTGCTGCGCTGGGCAGTCTAGCCAAATTCCGTTCATTAGCTAAGGCGCCGGGGTGAGTGTGGCCAGTAAGAATGCTGTTTTGGTTCCATAGAAGTGCTGATAGGGGATAGGAAATCAACTTTTATTTTTTTGGTTCCTGAGGAGACAGTACAGGCAAGCAAAGAGTGTGGGATGCTGGGAATCTGGAGGCCAGGAGTTAACCTCCATCCCCACCACTTACTGGGCAGCTCAAGAAACTTCTGTTCTCTTTCGACTATGTATTTTTTTCCATTCTGAGCCTGTTTTCTTATTCCTTATACACTAGCCTCAGATTTGTGTCTTAACAGCTTTTAGCATTCAAAAGTCAAGAATCAAGCATTCAATTCGCCCAACATTTACTGAGCCACCTGTACTGGGCTAGGTGCTGTGATAGGTGCTTCGGAAACTGGTATTGACCCAACATGGTCCTTGCCCTCAAAGAGCTCATAAACTTTACAGAGGAGATAGATGTCTTTAAAAATTAAGTATAAAACAATAAAGCAAGTGCAATATAAAACATATTCAAATTGCTATGGGAAAATTGGCAAAAGAGCTTCCCTTGGAAACCCAGGGAAAGCTACAGGCGGGGAAGGACCTTGAACCAGGCCTGTCTGAATGAAAAAGAAGAAAATTTGGGGACAGAAAACCGCATGCCAGAAGAGAAAACAGCATGAGCAATGAATGGATCTGCAGTCAGGCGACTGCTGAGACTGGAGTGGAGGGTCTGGGTGGAGGCCGGGCGAGAGGTCAGCGGATAAGTTTTACAGTGCGCTCCTCGTGATGTGTGAACAAGATATTATAAAACAACTCTGGGCTTTGAGGCATCGGACTTTAGGGAGAACCTAGACAGTAGCAGATTTGGGTTTTTTTAATCAATTGAGTAGCAATTAATCAGACATTGTTGCAATGCTATTTCTTGAAGCCTTTACTTTTGCATAGCCTTCACCTCTCCTAAAGCTGGTCTGAAACTTGAGAGTGTCACCAGTTAAAGCAGGGTGTATTAATCGCACAGCCACAACACGAGGCTTGAAATTTACCTGCACTTTAGACTCATTTCTTTGCTTGTGTATCCTCACACTTCTGGTCATTAATTTTCGACTTTTCTCGCTGATTCTGTGACATTTTTTCTCATGTTATAGTCTTCAGGTGACAAGGTCAGACCCTCAGGAGTTCTTTTTCTTCTTCCGCTTTCAGCCTTTGGTTGATATGACTGCCATCAGGAAAATGGTGGTGTCTAACTAGAACTTTCCTGCCCAAATGACTCTACATTTCTAAAACTTACACTAAAATGAAATATTTGTTAAAATAACAAAGAGCCACCTTTAAAATACTCATAGTTATTTGATACAAATATAGTGAATCACAGTTTGAGCCAGAGCCAAATTTTCAGAAATACTAACACCTAGGTTTTGTCTGGTACCTTTCTTGCTAATGCTCGACTGCTATGAGCCATTGCATGATTAAACCCTGCTTGTATTTCCCAGACCTAAGTAGAAACAGTTGCCCTGATCTTTATCTTAAAATTATAAGTCTTATATAGTTTTAAACTTCATATACATGGCTCCAGCCCTTCAGGGATTTAGACTAGGCTTATATGTGATTTTCTCATGGCTTTCATATTTAAGTCTTTAAACTACCTACACATAACTTTCCAGAGAGGCCATGCTAACTTGCCTTCTTAGAATTCCCAGTTGGCTCTCAAAGTGATTGCTGCTTGCTCTCTTTCCCTCCTTATTTCTTTAAATGGCCAGAAGCTCCTTTTTACATGTCAGAAGAGTCCACCAACTCAGGGAAGTACGCAGCGTAAAAAGACCACTGGTTGCCTCCGAATAGATTGGCCATTCCAACATGGAGAATTTTTTTTTCCTTCCATGTGAATCTTCTGTTTTCCTAGTTCCTTCCCCCTTTGAAATCCAAATGTGTTATACTATCTAATTAGATTTAAATGCTTAAAACATTCTATTAACTCCCAAAGCAGAACCACACCTCCTTACAAACCTGCTTCTGTGTTTTTGTTTTGTTTTTCAAGAAGCCAGAGCCCTCTTTTCCACCCAAAACATGCTTTGTAAGACGTATTTCCATGAATCATAAACAGCTTTTATTCAAAAATAAATTGTTTCTTCAGAAATTTTAAAGATTGTATCTTTGAGCAACTTTTCATTAATCACTTGCCAAATAATCTGGTATTGTTCCCACTAACCCCCAGCTCTTCCTTTGGGATGTCGCCCTGAATCCTTAGCCTGGAACCAGAAGCTGTTGATTCTCAGCCTTGCGCTTGGAGCCTCACCACATCAGTCAATCATGCACGTCTCAATGGAGCCAATGATATTTTTGTTTCCAGAACTTTCCTATATTCTTTGCACTTTCTAGATGTCTTTGCACATTTGCTACTGATTTTCATTTTGTTTTGTTTATGATAATTCCCTTGATGATTACTTTTTTTTTTCTTTAGCTAGACTCATATGCAACATTATTCTCTGATTACAAACCCTCTCCAATTTTACTTTCTGAGACTTGACTTCTTCGAGAACTAGTAGCTCATAATAAGCAGAAAAAACATTTTGGAAAAAAATTATATACACATACATAACATATATTAAATATATATACATACCTATGAATGTATATGTTTTAGAATATGTATTTATAAGGAGGTATAGGCCTGATCTGAGAATTAACATACAACTTTAATCATTTGATTCTAACTGGATTTTACAATATTTCTGAGAGCTTCAAAGGGTGGGAGGCTAGAGGAGATTCATGTGGAAAAAGAGTATCTTCATGTTGGAAAAACTAGTCGTGTGTGTGTGTCTGTGTGTGTGTGTGTGTGTGTGTCTGTGTGTGTGTAAAATATTTAATAAGCACCTTCTATGCACCAAGCACACAGATCCACAAACTAGAGAGGAAAAAAATGAATGACACTTTTCCTATTCTCAAGTTTCTCACAATCTAACAAGAGATAGAGACACATACAATAAAGCATAATATGTATGCAGTCAGTGTTGTTTTTATATGAAGAAAGGGCTTTGGGAACACAGAAACAGGTGTGTTTCATTAATGATTCCTGAGGAATTTAGAGTTGGCTTGGCTAGGTCTTAAAGGATTGGTAAGGTTTCACCAAGCAAAGCTTGGAAGGTGAGCAGAAGACACAGAGGCAGAAACGCACACACGATCATCAGGCAACAGGGACGCTTAGAACAAGGACTTTGCTTTGGGAAATGGCAGAAGATGAGGATAGTAGAGTAAGGTTGGAAGTGGACCATGAAGGTCCTTGAATGCCTTGTTAGGATTTCGTTGTATTTTGAAAGCGCTATGAAAAGATTTTAAGTGGAAAAATGAAATAATGAGATCTGCGTTTTTAAACTACAACTCAGGCTGTAGTATGAGGATTGTATATGAAGATGAGATGAACAGAAAAATCAGCTAGGAGAGTTGATGAGTTGATCTGTCAGGCTTAGAAAGAGTCAGTTGCAGAGCTAATGCTCACAGTTATAAAGGCCTGCTCCAGGGCGATTTCAGTGTGAGGGGGAGAGGGGAACATGGGAGGCATGTTAAAAGTAGAGCCTACTGGGTTTAGTCATTGACTGCGTGTAAGGAATCGGGGGGAAAGAGGCAAGGATGTGCTGGGGTTTGGGGTGAGTGATTGGATCTGTGGCGAGGCCATGAGCTAAAAATTGAGAAAACAAGAGGAGAGACATATTTTGGCAAAAAGTGCTTAGGGGCTCCTCAAGTGGAGTAGAGATTTACAGGAGGAAGTCAGAGCTCCCCAAATAGGCTATATCCATAATTACAGTGCATAGAGTCATAGTTGGAGGTGTAAGTCATAGTGGATAAGTCACTGCCTGGGGCAAGCATGTGGAGTAACAAAAGAGTCAGCCCCTCAATGAACGTCACATCGAAGGAAGAAGGAAAGGAGGAACCAGGCAGAGCCGGGAGAGAGCTGAGAGGTGGGAGAGGCAGAAGAGGGGGTGCAACGGAGACCAAGGGGAAAGGAGGAAGGCCACAGGGGCAGGGTGTCCTGAGAAGAGGCTGCTCACGATGGTCAGAGCACTAGGGATTTCGGGAGAGCAATCCTGAGAGCGAGGAGAGGAAGCCAGATTCCCAGGAGGAGAAAGAGGCGAGGCAGAGGGACGTGTGACTCCAGGGGAGCAGCAGCGTTGAGGGATGGCTTGGCTTCATTTTGACGTCTTTAAATGTCATAGAGAATATAATTTAAATGTAAGGCCTATAGCTTGTCATCATGAGGTTTAGAAACAAGCAGGCCTTGTCTTTCATGTGTCTTAAGCTCCTGCTTCATTTAGGATTGCCTTCAATCTTGCCTTGTGTCAACTGTCACTTAAGACTTTTTACTGATGATGCACATTTTAGCTTTTTTGATCGTGGTTTTCTCAACTAATGGAAAATGTTATCAAAGAACATTGTCTCACAGTAAGATGGGGTGTTAGAATTTGGGTGTTAGATTTAACTGTGAATGCACACCCACTTTGGGGATGTCAGGTGTGGAGGGAGCCTTGAAGAGGTCAGCCATAAATCCCAAATGCTTGGGCTGAAGAGAAGTCAGTGGAAAAGCCTGGAAGATGATGTCAGGAAAAAGAAGGAGAGCCAGCAAGCAGCAAACGAGACACGAAAGGAGCAGAATGTTTCCAGAAGGAGGTGTCAAATGATGTGGAAGAAAATGAAAGGAGGCTTCTTTATTTGAGATGAGACAGTCACTCGGACCTTGAAGTGGCACCTTTAGTAGAAAAGTGAAGCAGAAGCCAGATATGGGGTGAACCTTTCATTTCTCACATGCAATAAATAGCTTATCTTGTGTACACAATGAACTTTTATGTGTAATGTACCTGAGCGCGTGCGCGCGTGTGTGTGTGTGTATACATATATATGTGTCTGTGTACATATACTGGGGGTGCCATAAAAATGTATACAAGTGGACACTTTGGTCAACGTTGCTCAAGCAGTAGTTCACTGTAATCAGAAGTGTCTGGATGCTGATGGTAACCACTTGGAGCACTTCTTGTAATTGCACAAGTGAAACGTGACTTGTATTCATCTTTTGTTATCAGTGTATATTGAGTATTACAATTTTAATAGTTTTTTCCTCTTAAAATGTGTATACTTTTTTTGGCACCCTCTGTATATACACATACATATATGTGTGTGTACACATACACATATATATAAGGTATATTAATCACTGTTGAATAATTACTTTTTTTTCCACTCTTGTTTTAAAAAATAATTGTGAACTTGGAAACTAACTTGTCATCTCAAGAAGAATGTTAGATGTGTCAATATGGGAAAAAGAGGGTAAACCTACTATTTTTTAGAGAGATTATGTGCTAGAGTTTCTATGATGTTTCTTGATAGATAACTCTCTCTCTCCTTCTCCCTCTCCCCCTCCCCCCACTCCAGTGGAATGGAGCCTATCTAAAGACTTTTGTCCTTTGGCTGGAGAAATCATCATGGAAAATCTGCAGACCCTGAGATGCACAATCACAGGACTTACAACGGTAAATGCCAGATCCTCCCTTAGACATCCTATTCCCCTGCCCCTGGTGTTTGTACTGGGATTCTGGTAGCAAATGCCTACTCTGGAAGCAACAGCCAACACCCAGTCCTCTGGCAACAACTGCCACTCATTAAGTGTGATGTGTCTGGTATCCATAATCTGAACCCCACAAAGGAGTGAGCAGACAGCATGAGCCACTTTGTAAGCTGCCATGTTCTCCGGAGATCAGAAAAAGACTGGCCTCATGCGAGCCTTGAAAGCTGCTGCTTTCTGGATCCCAGTCTAATCTTCAGGGGGATCAAAGGCTCTGAGAGATCCAATTTTGACTCCCTGTCTGATGGTAAAAATAACAGCCTCTTCTAACCCTCACCCCCACGGGCCTGGCTGAGATCAGTCATCAATTGGAGTCACACAATTTCCTGAGAGAAATCCTTTTCCCTTGATTAAAAAAAAAAAATGTCTAAATCTGCTTTCACAAAAAAGAAACTATATGTAGTGGAGCTGCATTTCTCAGTAACCTAAACCAATTTAAACTGTGAATGAAAAACTGGAACAAACTGTGCTTATTTGTTTAACCAATATAAACTTCAACATCAGTTATCTGTAGAACTATAAACCATATAAACATATGAAATGCAAAACATGAAAACACCTCACCAATTAGTTCAGACTAGAACAAACACCATATTTCCTCAAACAATTAAAATGCAACAAAACTATTGGGTGGTCAGAAAAGTCATGACGCATTTTTGCAACGAAAAACAGAAAAAATATGTCATGACTTTTCCGACAACCCAATAGATCATCAAATCTTTTTTTTAATTAAAAAAAAAACTTTTTTAAAAGTAAACTTAAATCCCACCTGTATTTTTGAGGGGGACCCAATTCAAATAATTAGGATCTTAGGACCTTCATATGTGAGAGGTAGAGGAAGAATTTTATTGTTGTTTTTCTGAAAAGTTAGTCAATTAAAACAGTTGTATGAAACCCAGCATTAAAAAGCCGCCTTAGGTTGCCTCTCTTCAAGTTTGAACCAGTTTATTCTAATAGAATTCTTGGTGGTTGGGTCCCCACCGCAGAATCTTGACTTTTAGTCCTAATCACACGTCTCCACCAGGGGCCAAAACTGTGGATTACCAGAACAAACAAACCCCCAAGTGGGTGGCCCCCAGAGATGCTATCGCGCAAGGCTGATTCCCAACCTTATCACTCACATGGTGGAAGAGGGCCAGAAAAGAACCCCAGGGAACTGCCTTTGCTTAAAAGTGATATGGTGATAAAAATGGAAAACTCTACATAGAGAGTTTTTCTAATATTTGAACTAATTTTTATAGGGATTAAGTTTTTCCACTTGGTCGTCTAATAAGAACAATGCAGACACTACCTTAATCACATAAAAGCCCTAGAAGCAGATTTTCACTTCTCCAGAATCTCCATAACCTTGAGATGCATAGAAACCCATTTTTAATGTTAAAAAATGTTTACTTTGTACTATGGTGAGGCCAATATTATTAAACCCTTAGCAAAGGCTCTACAAAGATTGCTCTTTTTTTTTCTTTTAACTTAAACTTTACAATTTTTGCAAGCAATGTTTTATCAAATACTGGCTTTTAAAGTGCCCTTTTGGGTTCACTGGCAGTGGGGGTGCGGGGCGGGGGGACTCCTCAAAGCAAAAACAGAAAACTGTCCAAACATTTTAAAAGATTATAAGCAAACAAAAATAACTCCTTAGTTCATATCGCCATAAGACATTAAAGAATAAAAGCCATTTTTTAAATAATGGTTTTTAAATTGCAATAACATCAAAGAATTAATTTTTTTAAAGTTTGAATAGCTGAATAAAGGATGTTTATTGCAGCATTATTTTTTGTGGCATGAAGTGTGGAAGTAAACTAAATGTCTACGAGTGAGGGATTGGTTAAATACATGACTGTATTTGCCCACAGTGAAGTACTATGCAGCCGCTAAAAGAATGAAGCAGACCTTTAATTACTATCTGAAAACATGTTCATTATAACTTGCTAATGTTTAAAGCAAGTTGATTGGCTACAAAACGGTGATGGTTGCCTCTGGGAAGAGGAAGATAAGGAGAAAGAGGCGAGAGTAAGAGTTCACTCCTTTTGGTAAATCTTATAGAATTGTGTGTGGCTTTTAAAATTTGGTGTATAATTGTTTTGGAGGGGTCAGAAAAAAACACGATGTTCCATTTTGGAAAAAAAGAAAGCACAGAGAAACTAAGAGAGCATCCCAAATATATTTATTATCATATATAAAAATAAATGTCAAGAAAAGCTAGAAAGCTAAACAAGGGGAGGTGGGCTAGTTCATTCTCAAAGGATAAATGAATTCATCAGACATGGGAATCTCATGTAGGGTAAAGCTGATTAAATACAATTCCTGATGTGTCATTCTCTCTGTTTCACTGCTTTGCAGGGCCAGCAGTATTTTGTTCAAGTCTCAGCTTATAACATGAAAGGATGGGGACCTGCTCAGCCCACGACACCAGCATGTGCCTCTCCTTCTAGTAGGTGGTGCTGTGATCTCTCTCTCTCTCTCTCTCTCTCTCTCTCTCTCTCTCTCTCT
>NW_017731379.1:543593-595372 GCF_001890085.2 Hipposideros armiger
CTCTCTCTCTCTCTCTCTCTCTCTCTCTCTCTCTCTCTCTCTCTCTCTCTCTCACCTGGCAACAGGCTCCACCTACCACTCCATCCTTGGGATGCCTCTGTCATCCCCTCTACCCACTGCTCAGGACTAACTCATAGCATCCGGGCCACATAATGAATGATTCCTCTGCAGAAATGGTCCCCTGGGAGGCAACTCAGTGGAATGAAAGGAGAAAGAATTGTAACCAGCAAGACCGAATTTGATACCCATTATATCTTTTATTAGCTGTTTGGCCTTCAAAAGTTACTGAAACTCTCTGAGCCTCAATTCAGCACCTGTAGAATGGGTCAGATCTCACCCTTTGGCACAGCTTCTGTGGGGATGTAGTGAAAGGACGCAGTGAGACTGGCTGGTTGGTTCAGAGGACATCCAGTCCATTTTAGCTCGCGTCTCCTCTTCCTCACCAGAATCCAGCAAACCTTACTTTCATTCTACTGGAGGAAAAGCTTCCTTACTAATAGGCACTCTCTGTCCTCTGCCACAGATATAACCTATAATATTTGTAGTGGCGGCTGGAAAAACTAGCAAAAGCCTCTTCTAATTATTTGAAGATCAATAATTTAAGCCCTGTGGTTACTCTGTATTAACCAGAAAATTTAATTAACCAGAAAAAAAAAATCCCCAGACATACCATATGATAGATTTTTCTTCATAAGGAGCCTATTGCTCTGAATTGTATTGTAATTTGTTTTAGATCTTCACTAATGTGATAGTTTAAAATAGTATAACATGCTTCTTGTGAGAGTGCCAACTGCTACATGCTTTGTAGAAGGAACACAATTTGCCATATGTATCAGCTGCCATAACAATGAATTTCTTTCTATCCCATAATTACACATCTAGGAATCTAAGCTAAGGAAACAGACATAGACAAACAGTATGTACAAATATGTGCAGTCCTGCAATATATCGATATAGTGAAATATCAATATAGTGTGGAGGAGAGAACGAATATCCAATATTAACTTAATGGTTAAATAAAGCATGACATACCACAGAACAAAATGTAACCACTAAAAAATGGCATTTTAGAAAAAAACCATTCATTGTGTAGAAGAAATTCTTACAATATAAGCTTTATGTAAAAAAATTTTTTTTCTTTTTCTTTTTTACATAACATTTAAACTGTAAGTTAACTGTAATTAGATAAGCATGTCTGCATGTAACTATCCAAATTTAATAGTGGATATTTGGGTTATGAGATTATGGACTCTTTAGTTTCCTTTTTCATATATTTATGTATTTTTCAAGCATTCTAACAATGCTTTACCGAGGACCAACCACGAATCAGGCGGTACATTTGGGGCTTTCACATTCGGTGTCTCACGCCGTCCTCACAACAGTCATTCATCAGTGTCCCCGGCCTGTGGATAAGCATCATCACCTGCATCACTATCAACGTCAGAGCTAACATTTAAGAGATGCATTATATGCTGCATGTTACTCTAGGAACTCTTCGTGGATTAACTCATTCAATCTTTATAACAAACCTATTGAGGTGATTTTTATTATTAGACCCATTTTACTGACAAGGGAACTACTAACATGGAGGCACATGGGGACACAGGGCCCAACATCATCAAATTAGCAAGCACTGAAGTCAGCTCCACACCCACCTCCTCCTCTAATAATAAGGAAACTGGGGTTAGAAGAGGATGTTGCCCAAGGTCACAGACCTGGTATGTGGCTGAGCCAGGCTTCAAGCCTGAACTGCCCAAGACCCTGCTGTGGTAACCAGCGCCCTGCTCTCAGGCAAACAGGCAGACTCAGAGCTGGCCAGCCCTTGCTCACTCCCACTTCAGGTGCATTCAGATGGCTAACCTAGGCCACACAGAGCCTTAGACCCCTGATACCACGATCTCTGAGGCCCCTGCATCCACTAACATTTGATGATTTAATTATTCCAGTCTTATTTGGACATCTTTCTTATTGAAGACTTGTCAGAAGCACAAACTGGGGATATTGCAAGACCAGTCTTATTCCAGGGGGGATAAAAGAATGTGTATTCTTTTATCTGACAAGGTCTGACAGTTAAGTTCGCGAACTTGTTGCAACAATATTGCTAACCTTTTTTGATATCAGAGGGATTATTCATTAGGATTTGTACCAGTTGGACAAACAGTTAACCAAGTTTACTATTTGGAAGTGCTGAAAAGGCTGCGTGGAAAAGTTAGACGACCTGAACTTTTCACCAACAATTCATGGTTCTTACATCACAACAATGCACCAGCTCACATGACACTGTCTGTGAGGGAGTTTTTAGCCAGCGAACAAATAACTGTATTGGAACACCCTCCCTGCTCACCTGATCTGGCCCCCAATGACTTCTTTCTTTACCTGAAGATCAAGGAAATATTGAAAGGAAGACATTTTGATGACTTTCAGGACATCAAGGGTAATACAATGACAGCTCTGATGGCCATTCCAGAAAAAGAGTTCCAAATTGCTTTGAAGGGTGGACTAGGCGCTGGCATCAGTGCATAGTTCCCAAGGGGAATACTTCAAAGGTGACTGTAGTGATATTCAGCAATGAGGTATGTAGCACTTTTTCTAGGATGAGTTCACAAACCTAATTGTCTGACCTCGTATTATTAGAGATAGAAAGATAGAAGGGGCAGAAAAGCAAAACAATGCTAGTCTCAGCTGGCCTGAATGTAGGGCACTGGGAAACCCACTCCAAATGCACTCCCCATGCAAATTCTGATCTACATATGGATGCATTTACTTATAAACATCAGATGTCCCTGTTCTGTAAACTTCAAATTCTATTCAGACACTCTCCCTCCCCTGCCCACTTGAGGAGCTCTCTTCAGAATGACAAGAACCATTGTCCAAGACTGGGAAGAGTCACTCAGTACTTGGTAATTAGCATAGTAAATGGCGTCGCTTTCTAAAACGGCGCAGTGGATGAGTAGAAATATCTGGCAAAGAGCTGGAATGCAAACATGCCGTTGCAGTTGCTGCAGACATGCCATATCACTTGGAAAGAACAATATAAAAACACTCTGGTTCTGTTTATAAACAGAGTATGACATTGTGATGTAACACATATCAGTATTCAAATATTTACTAGAAGACAATGTATTCTAACATGACAGAGTAATTGGAAATTGGGTCATATGTTCCAGTAAGCTATAAAACTTTTTTTTTAATATTTTTACAAAAGGCCTTAATGTGTTTTTATAGACTTATGTTATATGGTATGTTACATAATAAGAGAAAAGGACCCAGACAGGCTTGTCTGAGTTACGATCGGGAAAGCCCTGACACCGCCAGTGAATGTAAGCTCTGCATTGTGTTGCAATTGAAATGTCTCATTACCAGAACAGTGAACTGTATTATGTGGCACAATCTGCTCTTTTCCTACCATGCTAAGTTTACTCCTGTCAGGTTCCTGATTTCTTAATATATTTTCAATTTTCTCCCTCATCCCTGAAGTCTCCTATTTTATGTAGTCGTCAGAACCTTCCAAGCATCTATGAGAAAAACTCATTCTTTCCAAAAACCTTGGCATCGTATTCCGTGTTCACTGGGGCTGCAATTTAGCATTAGCAATTTTCTAATGTATCATAAAGTCATCAGCTCGAGCTGGCCTCTGATGTAATAGGGCTCAGCTGACAGAGCCAGGCCCATTTCATCTCCCCTCGCATTGATGGCAGTATTAACACTCATTAGAATGTATTAGCATGTTCGGGGCCAGGTAGTAATTCAGCCACCCAGGAGTCTTACTCAAGCAAGCCACATTGCTCATCTTATCATGAATACTTCAGATGTACTTACCCAACTAGGGGAACAAACGTGTCATGGCCTTTGGAAATCCATGAGATCAATGCTTATTTTCATTGTGCCCAGACACCAGGGATGTTAGAGATAGTCCAAGGGCCACTTGGAGTTCATTACCTCAGACATCCCCCAATTTCCCAATAAAAGCCCTTTCCTAGTCCGTTCCACCAGAACGCCACCGTGGCTGTCGTCACAAGGCCTCACTGACACGTAATGAGCGTCTCCTACGTGCCCAGAATGGTGCTTTACTCAACACATTTCTTTGAAACCTCAAATAACCTAAAAAGAGGTTCAGAAACTCACTTTGCAGAGAAGAGACCTGAGGCAAAGAGAAATTAAGTCACAGTTCCTGCCCACAAGGAACAGAGGCTCCGGGCGGCACGTATGCCAATTCCCTGTCTCCAGAGTTGACCACAGCTAAGCCACACCACACAGACGCCAACCACGCTCTGACCCTCCTTTCCCAAAAGAAAAAAACAAACACGTCCTGAGCACGATACGGAGGGTCATGAGACTGTTACAGTCCTGGCTCTGCCACCGACAAGCTGAGGAAAGAGCTGGTTATCGCTGGGCCTCAGTCCTGAGAAGGAAACTGAGGAAGGGTCCATAGGGGAGGGTGGGAAGCGGGAAGGATGAGAAAATCTCTGAGGCCTCCCTCTTCACAGGACATCACCAGATAGGGTAAGAAATGATGTTCCCACACTCTCTACTCAGGGAGCTAACTTCCCATCAATGAATCTCCTTCTCTTTGAGTACTTACATAACGCCTTCCATGGAACACTGCTCAAGACCTAACAGTCTCCTCATTTAATCCTGCAAGGTAGCTACTGTGCTCCAGTCTCATATTACGGGGTCGAGGCCCCATCAGTGTAAGTAACTCGCCCCACAGACACTGAGCTAGGACGCAGAGGAGCCAGGATTCACACCCAGGTTTATCTGACTCTTGAACCCCTGTTCTTCCTAACTGTGCTGTACTCTTGGCCTTGGATGGACCAATGTGGAAGGCTTTCCCCTCACTTTACCTGTCATGGCATCTGCCTACGTTTCTAAACAAGGGAGATTCCATATTTTAAACTAAATCTGGAGGGGAGGAAATTTGAAATGCCTTCAACTCAAATGCAAGCCTCCAATACACGGGTGAACTAACTGGCTTTTTCTAGGAAAGAACGACCAGCATTTTTAGAGCAAGCGTTTCAACCAAGAAGCACTTTAAGTTGTTGCTTTTGAAAGGTTCAGAAAGTAAAACTGGGGCAAAGAAAATAGAGGGAAGAAGGGATGGACTATGAAATGACTGACTGACCTGCTAAAAAAGAAACCCAGAGTTGGAGACAGCAGAATTACAGTCTTGACATTGGTCCCATACGGGTTATTACTCTTGATATCATTATTGCCAAATGGAATGAAAATAGAAGGGGGAGAGAAATCTCAGTGGGTATTGCAATTTAAATTTGCCATGTAAGCTAATACTGTATATTTAGAGACTGAGCAGACAGGGTGGTTGGTGGCTCAGAGTATGTGCAGAAGTTGCTGTGCCAGCTAACCAAAGCAGACATTCATTAGAGCAAAATGTAGATTTCCATTTCTTGGCATCTGACATGGGCTCTTTCCTTGGAAAGAAATGTCAATTTGGCCAAAAGTGTGAAACCTACAATAAAAGCATTGGGACTGTGGATTTCATCTAGTCTGCACATTCCCACCCCTTTCTTTCCTACTGTGGAAATCCAGTAGAGACTTGGGGTGCTGAGCGGAGAGGGTGGCAGGGGAACTGATTAAGACATGGGATGCTGAAAAGGAGGGTAAGGAGCCGGGACAGGGGAAACTGGACTCCCAAATGCCTCTTTCTCTTTTGGCTTTCAGTTACCATTTTCTCTTGCCCTGACACTGCCCAACACAAGAAATCAACCACAATTACAGTTTTGCACAGGGCCCCGAACAATGGCAGCTTCCAAAGCCTTGGCACCGCCTGCTCGCTGGGTG
The DNA here is from genome assembly GCF_001890085.2 of Hipposideros armiger. Lineage (NCBI taxonomy): Eukaryota > Metazoa > Chordata > Mammalia > Chiroptera > Hipposideridae > Hipposideros > Hipposideros armiger. The sequence continues at coordinate 549,393 of NW_017731379.1, forward strand.
CTTACCCACAGAGTCTGTGGGTAGCATGAGCAAAACTCGGCTCCCGAGGCAGGGCGGGGAAGAGGCCTCCCCTGCTTTAAAATTTCACTCTGTTTGTTTCTTTTGTTCAATAGACTGGAAAGACTATGACGACAGAGAGCCCAGACACAGGGGACAGAGTGAAGTTTTGGAAGGTCTGCTGCAGCAGGTCCGAGCCCTTCATCAGCATTATAGTTGCCGGGGTAAGGATAAAAATCTGCACTGGGCCATCGACTGAGGTCTCGGTGGCGCCGGTAATTTTAGCAGTTTCCTAACTGGGTCATACCTTCTCATTCATCAGGGAGAGAGAGATATTAATATTTGTACATCTGGAATCACTTTACAGCACTATCTTGCTTTAACCCTTCAGAAGAGACTTCCCTCGCCTTCCTCCCCTTCCTCTCCTTCTCTCTCACCCTCTGTCTCTGTATGAACCATTTGAAAACAAGCACAAGAAAACTAGCAGCTGCCGTTGGTTCCCTTCCCTTTGACTTGTCCCTTCCCAAAATTCCTCAGTGTGCTGGGTCCTTGGGATATTCACCCTAAAACTTTTCACCCCCAAGGAAAGTTCTGTGAACATCCCTGGGGAAGCTCAACCGATTAGAACAGCCACAATAATATTAAACCTTCGTGTATATTTGTAATAAAGTTTACATGCAGTTTCACATCCAGTATCTCTTTTTTCATCATCTTCATTTTGGCAATTATCACTGAGTGAGGCTAGGTGACTTGACCAAGGTCACAATGCCTGGAAAAGACAGAATCAGGAAACCAACCTACTAGGTTTTCTGTCTCCAAATCTGATCTTTTTGCCATACCTCATTTCTGTCTCCCATCCTTATATCAGGACTGGGCCCTGGACTTTAATCTCACCCTGAACTTTAATCATCCCCTGTACTACTGTGCAAAATTAGAGCACACCTTCTCTAGACCTAGCCAACGACACCCAGAAACCCTTAGAAGCTTCTGAAAGCTACTGAGCTACTTGGGCCGCTCGGATGGGACAGGGTCAGGTTTCGGATCTGTGTAATGATTCGTGGAACAGGCACTTAGTTTTCTTTGGAGAATTCAAGGCTCCATAAAGTTTTCATTTCCCATGCTCCTCCACCCTTCAGATCGCCAGCTGCATTGCAGCCTCTAGATTCAGGGCACTGCTGGACCAGCACGGTAAGCGATCTGTAGTGGAAACGAAGAGATGCTGGCTGAGTTGTGACTTGGTGTAAAAATGTCACACTTAGCTTTAGCAAAAGGTTGTTCCCAATTACTGTATAACGATGACAACAAAGCCCCTTCGGGATTTTCGCTGTAGCTGGAAATGAGGACAAATGTTTGCAAGGAAATAATGTTCTTCTAATGAGTGGTTCATTAGGAGATGTAAATATGCATGGAAGAAGCTTGAAAAGGAAATCCGAGTGGGGTTTGTCATTCCCAGATCACTAGGAAAATTTTACCCAGACCAGGCCCTTCAATATTCCACACTAACCAAGGTGCACTCATCTCTCAGTTATCCAGGGCGCATTCAACCAGACCAGGCATTACCTAGAAGAACATTATTTTTATCATTAATGGGGCATTCTCCATCCTTAGCACTTTACTGATATGTCCCAGAATCAAAGTATAATCATTGACTCCACTGTAATGAGCTTGGAGTACTCAGCACATACACAGCATATTCCAAATGCAGGAGTAATAATAGAGCATCCCTTCTCCTCCCTAAGCCCTACATAGGAGGTACCAAAACCCACATTAATGTTTGCATTTTGGCTACAGCTAATCTGCATGGTCAGTACTGGAAAGGATATTCAATGGAGGTGTTGAGCCACCTTTCTCGTTCATCAAAGGTGAATGCCCTAACATACAGAATGAATTATAAAGAAGCCAGTTGTGTTCACCATAGCAGTAACCGATAGGACTGAATTTCAACTGTTATCTAAATTTTCAACTGGCAAACATTAATTAAAACACTGCCTACCGTGTGTCAGGTGCTAGGCATACCAGTATGAGTAAACTATGCTCCAAGCACTTTAAAAACTAAAAACCTACTACATTCAGGGTCCAGAAAACTAACAATTGACCCAGAGCCCTGAACTAGGACAGAATAAAGACACGGTTCTTAGGATGAATGTAAGTTTAGACCTTGCGTTAGTCAAAGCGGGCTATATCATGCTGCGATAATCAAATGGCTCCAAGCTATCTGTTTCTCCCCGATGCTGTATGTCTACCCCTGGCCAGCTGAGAGCGGCCCTTCTGAGCTGTCATCAGCCTCTTTCCAGAAACATTTGCCAGCACCCACAGGAGAGGGAAAAGAAACTCTTCAAGGCCTCATATGGGGAAGAATTTATATGTCATTTACACTCAGAACTCATTGGCCAAAAGTAGTCACGTGGCCCCACCCAACCACAAAGGTTTCAAGTGCAAATCTACCATGTGCCCCAGGTGGAGGTGACATGGACTATTTAGTATTTGTATGAGCCCCTTTCCCAACTGGTAGTAACATTTCTCATTCTTCCTTTTTGTCTTGCAGTCTAATTTGTTTAATCTTCATTTTTATTTAAGTTATATGTAATTATACTCTGAAGCTAGACTACGTGGGTTCCAATCCGAGCTGGACATTTACTAGCTGTGTGGCCTCAAGCAAGTTGCCTACCTTCCCTCTACCTCACTTTGCTCACCTGTTCAATGCAGATAAGAATTATATATAGCTATCAGCCATTGTTTGAGGGTTGAATGGCTTAAAATAAGTACTTAAAAGGGCTTTATTAGTAGTAAAAAAGCAATTTTTCCCATTCTCCATTTTCTATTCCCCAAATGCTCAATTCTCTCAGCCAATTCTTTGGCTGTTTTCGCCGCACCTCTAAATAACATGTTTATATCGCTAATTCTTTTTTTTTTTCTCAATTGTAGCTATTATCTCACTAAAAAAGATGATGTCTCTCTCTTTTAGACCCCTCCACCCTCTTACCTGCACATACATTTCCTGCCCCCTTATCCTCCTTATTTATATTGTAATTTTACTAAGGTCAATATTTGTTGCTTACATGATAAATGATTATGCAAATTCTATGATTATTTTTCCTTCAGGGATAACTTAATTTTTGTCCTCCCTGTAGTTAATAATCATCTTCTATTGTATTTTCTTATTTTTCTATGTGGTTATTACTAGTGAATCCCCAAGCTATTCTCCAATTGTATCAATTTTCTCTCAACATTAGTGTTGTTTCAACAGCATCTCCTTAAAGAAACCCCTCTGACCTCCTCCAATCTAGACTGGTTCCTGGCTCCCTCCGTGTCTGGGGCACAGCTGTCACCCTAGGATCTCCTTTCACCACTATATTAAGGACTCCTCTTGCCACGCTCCAATATTAGATTTCTTCTTTTTATCCTGTCTTCCTTTTTCTTGGGTTAGGCTCTCATTTTGGGTGGAGCTTTTCTTCTAGTAGCTTCCTGAGAGCATACTTGGGAGCTAAGTTTTGGACACATTGAATGTCTAAAGATGTATTTATTCTGCTAAACATTTATTTAAGTGTTTGAATAAGTATAGAATTCTCAGTTGAAATACTTTTCCTTCAGACTTGAAAGGCATTGCTTCATTGTCTTCTAGCTTTCAGTGCTGGGAAGTCTGATGCCATTCTAATTCCAGAAATTTTATATGAAACCTAGTTCATCCTACTACTTTTGAGGGTTTTAAGTTTTGGGTTTTTCTTTTTATTTCTATATTCTAAAATGTCACTGCTATGTGCCTTCATGTGGTTCTATTTTTGTGTGTTGTGCTGCACACTCGGCAAGCCCTTTCAATATGGAGACATATACCCTTCAATTGTAGGATATTTTCTGAAATATTTCTTTAATTATTTCTATCCCTTCTGTTTCTCTGCTCTCTTATACAAAAACTCTTACGCAGATGAACCTTACAGACTAGCTGTTTTATTTTTTTTATTTTTTTTCCCTCTCCTCCCTTCCACCCCATGTCCTTTTGCTCTATTTTCTTAGAGATTTCCCCAACTTTATTTTCTAGGCTTTCTATTGGGTTTTTCAGGCTGTGATAACATTTTTAATTTTCAGTGCTCTTTTGTTCGCTGAATTTTTCTCTTACAGATTCCTATGTTTTTTTACAAGGACGCAATGTCTTTTCTTGTCTCTGAGACTATTAATGACAGGCTTTGTTTCATGTTATATTTTCTTTTTTCAGCATAGTCTCGTCTCTAAATTGCTCTTTTGTTTCTTTCTTTTTTTTTTCTTTTTGGTCTGTCTTTCTTGTTATATGCGTTTCACAACTGCCTGGTGATCCTTGAATGTCTGCTCGTATTTAAGAGAAGGGAACTCAATAGCTGCTGGGAAGCTCTGATGAGCACATGGACAGGCTCTTTATTTATAGGCTTCACTGTAAGGTGACCTGGCACGGCCTTATCTTCAGGAAAGCAGTGAAGCCAGTGTCAGAATCTCTAAGTGTATCCTCTTAGGCCAGTCAGAATCTCCATAGAACTTTCTTCCAGTGCCCTCCCTGGAGGGCATAAGTGTGAGGACCAGTGTTCCGAGAGTCCAACGGGGAAATACTCTGTATGGAAACTTTCATTTCATCCACCTGTTTTGAGTACATACCACTTCTTCCCCCTCTTTTTAGCTGTACACCATGTCTCCTACTCTAGAGATCTCTGTTGTTATGCTTTTCAGAGAATAAGCCACCAGCTCTCTTCGGGAAAAGGGTATCTGTCCACCTATGCAGGGTATGGGAGGATATCTAGAAGTCTAACTACTTTTCAAACAGACTCCAACACACCCCCCTCATTTAGCTCCACATTCACCCCCCCCCACTTCCAGCAGTATATGGAGCCCATGGGGTGACTCCGGTTACCTCTCAGCTTTCTCCACTGCTGGCTTAGGATTCATCTTTCTCAAGTCTGCTAAATCCATCTGTCCATTTGCTTTCCAGCTACCAAAATTCACTTGCTTTTGTCTCCTTTCCCACCTCTTTGTCTTTATAGATTTTTCAAAAATCTCTTTAGCGAGGTTTTGGGAAATGGTGATAAGTAATGAATATGCTCACTATGCTGCCTTTAGCCAGAAGTCCCAGCAGCATCATTTTCAAGCAGGACATGACCCGCCAGATTCATGTTCAAGTCAGAAAGAAATGCTTTTCCTTTGTCCAGCCAGGAATGACTATTATCGGCACAGGCTGGAAGCTGGCACGGATGCTTGTGTCAGCCAACTCATTCCCTACTGCTCCTATAGGATCATGGGCAGAGCCACAGTGGGCCTTAGCCTTGGGCCATCGCCCAGGATCCCATGCCCAACAGCACCAATATGGGCCATGTTCTCATCCCCAGTGACATGTCTGTCACGAGTTTGTGATGGCCCCAACAACCTCAGCTTCTCTTCATTGCATGCAAGATGACAGTTGAAATCATTGATGGTCTAGTTCAGTTCCCTGGAGCACCATTTGCAAAGACTGTTACAGGAAGTCTACTCCTTTCATCCAGGAGAGCTCCAGGTTGTAACCAGAAGAGCCGAACAGGTGCAATGGATGATTTTCTCACCACTGTAACCATGGAATCTTGCACATAGTAGGGTCCCAATAAATACGTACTCGGAGAATGAGTGTGGCAGTTTTTCCGGGTACTGGCTTTTTGAAATCTTAGACGATCCACTTAACCTTTCTGTCTCAGTTTCTTCTCCTGTATAATAAGGATGGGAGTGTAGTCCTACCTATGCCTACAGCTGTTTTTCTAAGCCAGCGTACGCACTGGAAAAAACTTCCCCAGGATGCTCGCTGTGGTTGTGCTGAAGAGGGAGGATGATATGGGTGGAGCTTTCTTCTTTTTTTTTCTGTTCTCCAGATTTCCTGTACTGTGCTTCTGTTAATTTTGTAATGAAAAAATGTAATGGAATATGTAGACTAACAAGAAGAGCTTTGTCAGCGTGAAGAAATATGTGACTATTAAACAGCAGTGGGGAAAAAGGGGACAAGGGCAAAAGAGTTGACACCGTTCCTTTTCATCCCATCTTATAATGAATCACTGATACAGACAGGATAAACAAAACACCTAAGTGGTTTCCCCTGGAGTTATAAATGTTACTTATCTCCCACGTTTTTGAGGAGCTGTTCATTATTAAGTTAACCACTGGCATGTCAAGACACAAAAGCTTCTTATAGGAATGAATGAGCTGAATCCCTACATGAAACTGAGGGTCAGTGATACTAAAGGAACAGGGGAGAGGAAGGCAGGAAGGTGGGAAGAAGGTTCCTGAGGTGTTGTTCTGCCAGTGGAATTGACACTGGATTTTTTTGTTGTTTTTTTTCTGTGTTCCAGAAAGTTCAAAATTACAAACCACAGGCCGCAAGCAGTCCGTGTCAAGGAGCCTGAAACACCTATTCCATTCCTCAAACAAGTTTGTGAAGACCTTGAAACGGTGGGTCCGATGGAGCTTTTCCAGGAAGTCTTAACTTCTTAGGAGTCAGCTGATTTGGGTTCTGAGTGGAAACTTGCTAGAAATTTCTTTTTTTGTTATTTAAAAAATATGAAGTTTGTACCTCTTATTCCCCTTCACCATTTTCACCCATCCCTCCACCCTCCACCCCTGTGGCAACCATCAGTTTGATCTATTTCTGTGAGCCAGTTGATGTCTTGTTTTTTAGACTCCACATGTAAGTGACATCATACAGTATTTGTCTTTCTCTATCTGACTTATTTCACTTAGCATAGTACCTCCTAGGTCCATCCATGTTGTCGCAAATGGCAAGATTTCACTGTTTTCTTTTTTTTATGGCTGAGTAATAGTACAGCATAGGGAATATAATCAATAGTATTGTAATAACTTTGTACAGTAACATGTTTACTAGATTTATTGTGGTGATCACTTCATAAATTGCATAAATGTTGAATCATTATGTTATACACCTGAAACGCATATAATATTATATGCTAACTATACTTTCATTTAAATTTTTAAATAAATAAATATATATCACATTTTTTAAAATATGAAGTTCACTTTTCTCCTGAGAATTTGGGCAAGATAGTAATTTCTTTGCATTCTAGTGCATGAACTTTTCATACTTAGAAAGAATAGGCTCATAAGTATATTTTAAATTATCTTTTTCATGTCCAAAAATATATTTTTTTCCCATGATTCAGGTGTGATAGAGGAAGATGATTGAGGACAATTTTTATTTTGCTTTTTCTTTTTAGGGGACTCTACATAGCTGTTATATTTTATTACAAAGACAACATGTTAGTCACCAATGAAGATCAAATCCCGATTGTTGAAATAGATGACTCTCACACCACTTCCATTACACAAGATTTTCTGTGGTTCACAAAGGTAAACTGAGTTCTGATTTCATTTTCCCCCACTTTGCACCAGTGTTACTCCACATAAATCTCTGCAACCTTAGTTGAGGGGTCTCCAGCGATCAAAGTATTGGGGTGGGAGTAAATGATCTCAAAGGTCTCTTTCAGCCCTGAGATGCCCTATGTCATGCAAAATGCCAAAACAGCGTCTACACTACATTTTCAAAGCAAAGAAGCTTGCATCCTGTCAGATTGTGTCTCCACGGTTCTGAGTTATGGGATCATTTGGCAAGGACTAAAATGTGGATCTGACTGTTTCATTAACATTCAGATCCTTTTCCAATTGGACAGAGATCAAAAAGTTGTTTCGCGTGTATCTGAAAATGGACTGGAGAACAAACATCAGGGGTCAAATTTCCTTCTCCCTGCTGTGCTTTGATGCCACAACCTAAATCATGTACTGGCTTGGACAATGATATGACCTCGTGACTTCTCTTGCAGCTGTCTTGTATGTGGGAAGATATAAGGTGGTTGAGGCAAAGCATACCTATCTCCATGTCCTCATCCACAGTACTGCAGACACGGCAGAAGATGCTCGCGGCAACAGCCCAGCTCCAGGTGAGGGGCCAGGTTTCAATTCAGACCTCCACAGGCATTTGAGAATAACGTAGTCAGTGCAGTTCCATTCTCACCTGGAAAGGAAAGGGTAGGCTCCTTCCTCTTTCAGATCCCTAGGCACATGAAGGCTTCTCAGAGTTTGAGCTGTATACCTGCATATGAAGGAACCTGTGCCTTTAGCTGTCTCCTGGAGGGAGCAGGGGTCTCTCTTGAAGAGTCTAGGAGTGACCCCCTAAACCAGGAATGAGGAGATGTGAGTTCTGGATTTGATATTAAGAAGTCAACTCATTTCTGCTTTCTGGGTCTTAGTTTCATCACTTGCAAAATAAGAGTTAGACTAGATCACTTGAAGAACCCTTGCTTCTCAGGCATCTTGTGCATTTATGAGTGTATGGAGATGGAGAAAGACCCGCAGATATTCTGAGGTAGTTCTTGGCTTGATGTTTTTGATAAAGCATAGGCATTTGCTTACTTAAACCAAAACAAAAACCTCTTAAAAGTTTACCTTTAATCCTGAATTTATTCATTCTTCCACACTATTAACCCATTCAGATCAGGTCTCTAATCCATTACTACAAGAATCTCTGTAGGTTACATCCTAGAAATGACACTGAATTCTAACCAAGCTTTTCTGGGTTTTCCCTCTCATTGTTTTCTGGTATTCCCTGAATTTGTGGTTCTTAGCACAGAAAAACATCTGCTACATGGCAATGGAGTCTTTAAGAGCTCTTTGAGGCTTTCACAGTAATCAGTATCTACCTACAAAGCTATATGCATAACAGGAATCTATGTAAGCTGTGTTTGGCCGGGCAATTCTAGCCAAAGCATAAAAACAAAACAAAACAAAACAAAAAAGTATTTCTACAGCTCCACCTCCACCTGCAATTACAGGAACTTCATTTCTTGACCCACATAGTAATAATTTGACTTCCTGCAATACTAATAATTATTGTGGTGCTAGTATCATTAATTCGGAAAAGTAACTCTTACCCCTTCTATGCTATATACTTCATTCCATAAGCATTTTACTACCTTGTGTCCTCAGTAGCCTCAGCTATTTTAGCAAACTGCTCTCCATTTCAGCTCACTCTTGATTGAGGAATCTTCTCCTTCAACTCAAGAAAAAGTTCTTGGAGCTGGGCCATGATGGCTGTGCTGAATGCAAAGGGACCCTTCCTTTCACCACTGACCAGCTTGAGTTGGATCAATCCACTGTACCTCCACGAGGATAGTGTCGTTTCCCAGGAGGCTCATATCCCTGCTGGACTCTCCCGATAGCCCACTATCCAGCCCAGACACTCCTGGATCACAGACTGAACCGCCTTAGGATTTCAAATGGGGCTCTTGATTGTATGTTTCTTGGAGGCTTCCTAGAACAATTTCAGCTGACATCAGTAACCCAAGAAGGATCAGGCTGTCACAAGCCAGTGCAGTTAGATGCTCAGGGGCTAGAAGGAAGCCATGATGGTCAGTGTTCCCAATTCAACCACTCCCATTGCAGTAGCTCTTGGATTTCCTTGCCCCTCCCAGTGTATTGGCCCCACCATTTTTCATAATGCATCAGCCCCCTTCTGAGGTAATTTCCCTCCTTGTCTAGCTTAGATTTCTTGGCCCATCATAATCACTCCCTTGAAAATATTTTAAATTTCTGGCCACTGTTTCCCTCCATATTAATTTGGAAAAATCCCAAGCCTGGATGAATCCAGCATGTCTACACCGGAGGAGTTGCACATTGCTGTAGCGAAGTCACAAAAAAGGGGGGTTTTACTGGTTTTTATGTTAAATTCATTACTATAATTCCCATATGTAATGTTACCTAGTGATCACATTCCGTTTCTCTACTAAAGTCACATTCCCAAATTACAAGGCAACTATTTAAAACCTTCTCCGTTCTCCCGTATCCCTTCCCCTCCCCTCCGTGCTCCACCCTCACGTCAGGTGATGACTTCACTGTGTAAGTCATTAAGATAATAAATGGGAATTAATTCTTTTTCCATCACCAACTTTAAAAGCCTCTTGCATTGACCCCACTTTCTCTTTCTTCCCTCCTCTTCCAACAGATACAGTCTCACTCCTCCCGCCACATGTGCTCTGGGTCCCCAGCTTTTCCCTCCCATCTTATCTAAACATCCTCAAGTATCTTCAGTTTAACGTCCCCTCAAATCCCTTCAACCCACATGCCCCTTCCGTTCCCTAACGCTCTGTCTTCTCTTCCTTAGACCCAGACTGCTTGAAAGTGTTGCCTCCATTCTCCGTCTCCATTTACTCGATCACTTACCATTCAGTTCTCAGCCTTCTCCCTGACTTTTGCTACCACCATGCCGACCAAACTGCCCTCTCAGGCCACCAGTATTAGAGGCAGATGATCCTCTTCATCTTCATCTTCAGGGCCCCTCACTTACACGAGCCCCTGTGAGTGTGTGTGTGGGGCGGTCACAGAGTGCTTTAGGTGGGGAGGAGTTGAGATGCAACCAGGGAGCATTTCTGGTAAACTGCCTAAAGAAATCTCAGGGGCAAGGGGACCGGAAATTCCAAATACTCCAGTATTTGGGGAGATTTTCCTTTCTCCTTCTAACTAAATATTCATGTTTACATGTAATTTTTATATTTGTACTTTTGTAGACTTTGTCTTATAGAGAGCCCCAAAATTACATGGTGCAGACCCCTACACAACCTGGATCTATCCCACCAATGTAATTTCCAGATTTGTCCAACTTCCTGGCCTGTCTTTCTCAGCCTCCTTTGCTAGCTCCCTTGCTGTTTCCTCTGCTTAGAATCCCCTTCTTCTAATCTCTTTGCCTTGCTAATTCCTACCTGTCCTTCAGACCTCAGTTTAAATTTTACACTTCCTCAGGGAGCCCTCCTCTGATCTCCTGATGAAGCTATCACTCTCACAGCACCTTGTATTCTTCATTCAGAACAGTGATCATAATCCCATTAGTTAATTTGTATTCTTATTTGGGTTAGTGACTCCCTTGGACTGTGAGTCCCTGAACTCATGGAACGTATCTATTTTGATCACTGCTTCCTCCTCCATGGGTGGCATGTGGCAGACCCTCAGGGAGTACTGGTTGCATAAATAAATTTGTCAATCGAACCCCTGTACCCAAAAGATCACACTTGAGGATACCCCCATCTAACCAAAGGGGAAAAGGACCACAGAAATGTGCCTCATACTATACTTACCACCTGAATAGTTCTCCAGCCCTGCACGGTGACCAGCACTTCTGCATACTCAGTACCTCTGAGTACTCGGTAGCTAGCCTTTATGTGTCTATCCAAAGCCAGAGCACTGTTGTGAAGTCCCTTCCTTCCTTCACGTTTCTGCCTGCCTGCCTAAATAATAGGAGTCATTTCCAGCTTTTTTGTAGGACATACTGCCTAAACTATTTGCTGATTTTCAGAATGAAAATGTCTGGAAATACTGAAATCACATTTTGTGAGTGTGTGTGAGGTGGGGGGCGGGGAGCGGGGGGGGGGCAGTGACAAGGCCCAGAAAAACCTTTCAGAAGAGGGAGAAAAATAAATTGGGGGAAATTGATGCTCACTTAATATTTTAGGTCTGTTGATTACTAACCTAACGTTTTCTACAATGTTAGATTAAAGGAACGTAAAAATGCATTCTTAACTAGCTAGATTGGCATCCGCCATCTGTCAATTCTGCTGATTGACCTCTGGTATATCTCATGTTACTCTGCTCCCCTTTCCAGCTCACGACCACCGCCCAGTTACTCCAGTTACATCAAAAGCCTCCAAAGTCGTCCTCCTGCTTCCAGTCTTAATACTCTCCAATCCGTTCTCCCCACTTCTGCCAGAGGAGCCGATAAAAGATTCGGACCGTGTCATTCCCTCTTCATACTCTTTCAAGAGTGGCCCATTCTATCATGGCAAACCAAGGCCTTCATCCCCATCTGTCCTCCCCTTCCTGTTTCCATAGCACCCTGACTTACCTTGGTCACAGTGCATACCAACCACTGTGCATCCTGTACCTTATTTTCCAGGTTCTGCTCTATAACAAGGCCCTTTAATACCTAACAGTAAATAATAATTGTGAAACGACTTTCATTTATTTAACAGAATAGGTGCCAGGCACGGTGTTAAGTGCTTTACAAACTATATCTCCTTTAATCTTCACCACACTCTGATGAGAAAGTACTAGTATTGATATTAATGTAACAGATGATAAAGCTGAGGGCTAGAAAAGTTAAATAACTTGCCCAAGGTCACACAGATAGGAAGTAGCGGAGTCTGGATACAAATCCAAATCTGTATAATTCCAAAGCCTGCATTCTTCCCAATAGTTCATCATCTCATTGTGTGTTCATTTATAAAAGCAGACAAAAATTTTTCATAGAAGAGAAAAAGTAGAATTCTATTCTGCATCATTTGGAGCTTATGTAGAAGTGGCCTTACGTTTTATTTGAAAGAAAGTGAAGTATGGATTCATTAATTGATGAATATGATTAGTATTACTTAGGCAAGAGAAAGTATGTTAGCATATGGATTAAAAATTTTTTAAAGGATGAAAAAGCCTGTAAGTGGCCAAGACCCCACATTGTTTTTCCTACTCTTAGGGAAATGACAGAGGCCCCAAGAGGCAGCGGTATACATTGCTCTTACATTAAGACGTGTCCAAACTACTTATTCTCAAAATACGGTAATAATCTGACACTGTAGATTGGGTTACATTAAACTTTCCTCCTCCATAGCTTTTAGAAATGAGTGTTAGTGAGTAAAAATCCAGGTAATGATTTATGAATACTATATCTTTTTCATTTTTCAAAGGGGTGTATGTGTGTGTGGTGGGGGGGTTCCCAAAATTTTTACTCTTCTTTTCCAAGCCTTTGTATCTCTACTCTGGACCTCCTTCAACTTCCCATGTTACCCCAAATTAACTGAAGGTCTCTATTGTGCATCTGTCTAGGGCTTATTGACAGTCCTGTGCTTTGTGCGGGTTATAGCCTAGATGTATTCCTGTGAGCTGTCAGACGGCTTTTATTCCTCTTTACCTTGTAGGTTCCCAATCTCCCAACCTTGACTGCATAGCATGACAGGTATTAACATGGTACATTTTTCCCTTAAGCTCTAAAGAACCTCAAATTTCCCCCTTGAAACATAGTTGCAATTTATTTTCACTAGGATATTCTGCTCTTAAATTGGGTGCTCCCCAGCTTGGGTTGGGTGCTCCAACCCAATTTGATGTCAATAAAGAATTTCAGGAAGACTTCTAAGTGCTTACTTCTTCAGCACATTAGTCATCCTATCCAAAGCTAACAGTGAACCATTTTATTTAAAACGATCACCTCATTCAGTGTCTACCCACCAGCTTTCGTCCAAAGTAAATCATATTTTCCAGTGTCCTAATGATAATATGTAAATCCAGCCAACAGAAAAATTATTGAGCCCTTACTATGTGCCAGGCAGTGTGCAAGGAACCCAGAGACACGGAGACAAAACCACTATGATCTCATGACATGTACATCATTATGCAAGAAGGCCAGAGTCATGCTAAGATGCAGATTTGTACAGGAAGCAATGGGGGACAAAAGAGAACATGGTCAATTCCACCTGAGAGAGTTGGGAAAAGTCCTCCCAGAGAAGGTGAAACCTGGGCTGAGTCTTGAGAATGAGTAAGTGTAAGCCAGGGTGGGATTCCAATTAGAGCAGGAAAGAAGGCTCATACCCTACTTGTATCAAACTTAAGAGTTTACAAAATACTTTCTCATGCATTGCTCGACTTAATCCCCCAAACGCTCTATAAGGTGAGGATTAGAATAAGGGATATCTGATCTGTAAGGACCCTTAATTTTAGATGACGAAATTCTGGGCCAAAGAGAGTAAATAATTTTTCAGAATTCTAAGAGTTAATGAACAGCAGCCAGCCCTGACATTCAACACCAGTATAACTAAGGCTTAACAGCAGTGGTATGCTTGCTGGAGCCAACTGGCTCAGGAGAGCTAACTGTTAAGTATTCAGGAATTTTGAAAGCCTATTGTCAAACTCTTAGTAGCTTGAAATCAGCCTGTGATGGGAGTATTTACACCACAGAAATTGGCATATGCTATAAATCAGCCCTCCCTCCCTTTTGATAGCCAGTTTATCGGCATGGCACTGCTATTGGCCAGTATTACTTTGCAGCAAACTGCTTTATGGAAAACTGTAGTACTGCAGAGGGCTGGATTAAAAGCTTTACCCAATTGCGTCTCTATGATTTAGAAGTCAGTTATTGGAGAGGAATAATCTGACTGCGTGATCAGACCATTTTTTAAAACAGTAATCCTGCCAAATGAATTTTTACATGTCAATTACTTATGAAATTTTTTTCCTTATGTGTCCTGTCCTTGTGAATTAAAAAATAAAAATAAAATAAGATTTAAGACACAATCCCTCCCTGTGAGGGAACATTCCAGTGTTTTCGTGGATGTGGACACTGTGGCTCATTCATTGTTAGGTCATCCTTGTTTTGTTTACAAATTCCAGGCCTACTGTTGCTCTCCTGCTAACAGGTTATCTCATCAGCATTTGTGTCAGCTCACAAAAATCACAGCTAGAAGCTCTGAGGTAATTTATAATTTAAAAAAACAAACGTAGATATTCCAAGTAAAAGGGTACTTTATCCTGTTCATCCAGTGCTCTAGGTGCTCTTCAATCCCTCATATTGGTGAAATTGTTTATGTTAATAGCACCTACCAGGGCCCCTCCACATGTAATGTGGCAGCCCTCCCGTCCCGCCTTTCTAAAAGTATTGTCTGCCTCAGTTGACCTAGCTTACAATTTTAACAGAGTTTTTTAAAAAATAGAACCCCTTGAAATGCAGATAAGTCAAACCAGGCCAATCTCCCAATTAAAGTATCTTGAAGGGAATGTGCACTCATTTGGGGACCTGTACAATGTGCTACATTGTCAATTCACTTCTTCATTTTAAACAACCCCACTTCATACCAAGCTTACTGTAGATCTCTTGAAACTCCACAAGTAGCATACTTGAAATATCAGGCATTTTTCTTTAAAACATCTGGGATTCTCTTCAAGTGCTGGTAACTGAGGTTTATGTGCTGGTGTGTCTATGTGGGTGAGAGATATTTACAGATATTGAATTTGCTTAAAAAAACATAATTTTTGTGCCTCTTGCTATGATCTTTGCAGGCTTATGGTGAAGGCATTTTCTTTGAGCTTCTGTTAAGTACATTTCTATCGTGCCACATATTCTAGGTTTAAGCCTGCTTAAAAAAAGAAAGAAAGAAAGAAAACTTCTCAGGAACATCAAATAATTATTCACAGTGTCTTTTGTTGCAGTTGTGTTGCTTTGTTTGCACATCAGCTAAGTTACCAGGAATCTATTTGTTTCTAGAATTTACTTGGAACGCACAACTTGGGCAGAATTTACTATGAGCCCATTAAAGACCGGCATGGAAATATCCTGATCGTCACCATCAGGGAGGTGGAGATGCTCTATTCCTTTTTTAATGGCAAATGGATGCAGATCTCAAAGCTGCAAAGCCAGAGGAAGTCCCTGTCAACACCTGAGGAGCCAACAGCCTTAGACATTTTACTGATAACCATCCAGGTATGTAGGCCTTTCAATTTCCTAGTATATTTAAAGTTCTAAACACACTTATTGAAGCTCTAGTGAAATATAACAAGAGCCATTTCCATATGGAGGGATGGAGTGGAGAGGGTTCAAAATGTGTCATTGTGTGTATTCCACACATAGGAAAAATCCAGAAGCTTGTTTTTATTTATCACTCTCCAGATCTGGAATTCATCAAACAATGCAAATAGTGGGCACCTTGAAAATGCTCCTGACCAGTGAGTCAATGAGAAACATTGAGAGAATCCTTTGAGTAGGGATCTAGAGATAATATAATCAAAACATTAAACCAATCCCTGAATAGATTGCAATAATAATACGTTTCTAGACTGTGTGTGTGTGTGTGTATATCACTTTGAACAAAAACACTTATACATATTTCCTATATCTCTTGCTTATTTCCTACAATACTCCCTCGAGACAGAAAGAGGTGATTAAATCCATTTTAGGACTCAAATAACCGAGGCTCAGAGAGATTATGTGACATACGGCAACACACGTGAGCAGACTCAGTGAAGTTAGTGAAGCTTCAGCATCATTCAGCTCTTCACTTGCACGAGCCCCTTCCAAGGCCCTGGCAGGGACCCTAACAGTTTTACATTCATAATTTTGTATTAGCTTCAGGTGCCACCAAACGTGGGTTTGCCACTGAGCACACAGCTAGAAAACAGCAGAGCTGAACCTTGAACTCAGATCTTCTGACTGGAAGCAAGCTTCTTTCTGCTACATTACATCATATTCTGGGGCAGGAGTTAGGATTTATGTTAGTGTAGGATGGCAGATAAAAGATGAAAGACTCACCTGATCCCCAGATAACCACCGAAATTCAAAATTCAGGCAGCTTAGATCCCCAGGCGCTTGACCTGCATGGCAGAACCGGGGTACAGCCCCACATCTGCCGCTGCGTCCAGCATTCTCTCCGTGCCACCACACGGCCTCACCTGTTCTTGTGTGAACATGGCCTTCAAGCTACTTCTTTGTCTTGCTTTTCTTTCTTTTTTAAGCCCAGTGATGGGGATGAGTTCTATAGAACTGTCCAGTTAGGCGGCAAAGCTGGGAGAAACACCTACCTTGAGCCCTGTGCAACCAATGGCACATATCCACAAGCCAGCCAACCCAAGTGCTCGTCAGTAGACAATTGGATAAAGAAGCCGTGGTACATATATACAATGGAATATTACTCGGCCATAAAAAAAGAATGAAATCTTGCCATTTGCGACAACGTGGATGGGCCTGGAGAGTATTGTGCTGAGTGAAATAAGTCAAACTGAGAAAGACAAATACCATATGATCTCACTTACATGGGGAGTCTAAAGAACAAAATAAATGAATAAACAAAATAGGAAGATTCAAAAATACAGAGAGCAAACTGATGGTTGCCAGGGGAGAGAGGGTTGGGGAGCTGGGTAAAAAAGGGGAAGGGATTAAGAAATACAAATCAATAGTTTTTAAAAACAAGAAAAGACAGCCAATCTGGAGTAACAGGAAAGAAAAGACTCAATCCCACACGAACAAACCAAATCCACACCTTGGCCCAGTAGCCCCCCATGATCACCCTAAACAGCTAAGCCACTGACTTATTGACTGAGGGGTGGCTAGTACAATAATCTCACCTTTCCATGAGTCGCTTCAGTCCAAACCAGGACAAAGTCCAATGCAGCAAAGGTAAGCTAATTGGTCAAAGCCTCTGGATTTGATTTTATGGAATTGGAGTTCATATGAAATTGATAGAGTGTGCGTGTGTGTGTGCGTGTGTGTGCGTGCGTGTGCGTGTGTGTGTGTGTAGGTGGGGGCAGGGAACACAGACACATTCGTGACTCCCCTCTTCACCTTTTATAAGCAAGTGCTAAAAGAAACATTTAAAAAATCATAATAAATTGAGCTTTTACAGGGTGACTAATACACTAATCCCCTATAGGGATAAACTGGGGTCTGGCCTACCTTCCCTCCTAGAAACACAGCACAGGCCCCAGCATGATATAATACCTGGTTTCTCCTAGACTTATTACATTAAAAATGTGTTACAGGTGCAGAAAAATTCCAATCTGGCAAAAGGTTGTTAGAAAAGGAGACCAAAAATAGAGGCAAGATCAGGTTTCCACACAGATCCAAGTGGAAAATTTACCCCCGCTGACTGGCACATTCCTGCTTGATGTCATTCCCACCCACCCCCACTCTCCTTTCTCCTCCGCCTCCTTTTTCGCTCTCCCCGCCTTCCCTTAGAGGTCTTACAGTGGAGAGGAAATTGGGGGTAAAACTACTAGGGCTGGTATCCAATCACTCCTAGGCTTAAGATTAAATCTGTCAAGAGTCGGTCCCACCAACTCAACGTGACAGTAGAGCTAGGTCTTGGTGGTTGCCCAAAGCGAGCTGGGTAATCCCCACAATTCCAGGCCACAAACCACTCTCCTTTCTCAGGGTCAATAGACCGATGACCACCAGGTCTTTCGATTGGGAGCCTTGGCTTCTTTCTGCAGCACCACTTTAGAATCAGGCTGACCGGGTATGATTCCTGACCCCACTTTTCCTACTTTTGGGACTAGGGCAAGTTACTTAATTTCTCACTTCTCAGAGTTCCTACTCTGCAAAACACCCTCCTTCCTAGAATTCTAATGAAGATTACATGAGTTAAAAATGAAACAGCAGGTGGATGCTCAATAAATGTTAGTAGTTCTTATTCTCTTTCTACTCAGGAAAATCCAAGCAATGCTAGGCTGTCCTCAGGACACAACCAGTTCATCCCTACTCTCCCAAGGGACCCCAGGTACTGACTCAGTCATCTCTTGGGGCATTTCATCCTTTCCTTTACCTTTTCATAAGAATTAAGAAGTTATATAAAGACTATATGATCCACAGTGGGGTTTTCAAAACAGATAAGGGTTTTAAGAAAATCTGGGCCCATAACTAATCTCCTAATCCCTAGTGCCCAAGGGAAACTCCAGGATCTAACGCTCTCAAATTCCTGAACCTTCATAGCAGACCTCTGTTACGTATCTGGAAGAGAGAGAGAAAAACCCTTCCCACACGTGCCTGGAAAGGAAAAGAGAGTTATTATGGACAAGTTCATGTCCCTCTGAGCAAATAATTGGCAATGAGAGTCTTTCCAATAGGGAGGCCCCTCTCAGGTGCTGAGTTACTCTGACCTTGATCTTCAGGGGCTACCTCAATAACTGGAAGCCTCACAGGTGAAGTTTTTTCTGAAGATGAATCTCTTACATTTGTACTGTGCTTTCAAGTTTATAACACTTGGTCACATCAATGATATCATTTGATCCTCACAAAAACCCAGTGATGTTGAGTGGGTAATTTTATTGTGTTCAATTCATAGAAGAAGCTATGGATTTCAGGAAAAGAACACACTAAGGTCATATTAGCCTTAAAAAGCAGCAGAGGAGAGGCTAGGACCAGCCTGCTGACTCCTCGCCTGGTGCCCTCCCATTCTGCCTGCCGTACACACCCTCCTCCTCCTTTGCTCTGGAGCCTTTCTTAAAAGTATGATCCTAGAGGAGCTGCAGCGAAGCTTGTCTTCTATCTCTTCCCATCTATGTTTTCCTTCTCCTCTCCTTAGGCATCCCTTTTCACCTCCAGGGACCCAGTATCATCTTCTGACACCTGAGCTGCCTAGGATATACTACCTCGTCCGCCTTTTTCTGTTGTTTTCTAGCACTTTCTGGTTCCTTCCACCTCCAAGCAGCCTCTAACATGGGGATCAAAAGCTACTGGAATCAGGAAGGCTCGTGGAAAAGAGCCAAGTGGGCTAGATATAAGAAAAAATTGGTTTCACACTAAACTTGTTCCCTGATGTTCACAGCAGAATTAATCCTAGTAGCCAAAGAGTGGAAACACCCACGTGTACAACAACTAATGAATGGATGAACAAAAGTAGTGTGTCCATATAATGGAATATTACTCAGCCCTGAAAATGAAATCCACATCCATGCTACAGTAGGAAGGAACCTTGAAAATATTATATGAAGTGAAAGGAGCCAGACACAAAAGGCCCCCTATTGTATGATTCCATTTATATGAAATGCCCAGAATAGGCAAATCCATAGCGACAGAAAGTAGATGAGTGGCTCGAGGGACGGGTGGAGGAGGGATTGGGAATGACAACCAATGAACATGAGGTTTTCTTTTGGGGTTTTGGGGTGATGAAAATGTCCTGGAATTAAATAGTGTTGATAGTTGCACAACATTGTGAATCTAGAAAATACATTCAAAGGGTGAATCTGAGGGTATGTGAATTCTCTCTCAGTTGAGTACAGTAGAAATAGAGACTACAGTGCTGTGGAGATCCCTTGTCTCATCCGAAGAGCAGCCCTCACCAGCCTCAGCTAGTTACGGTGGAACAAGTGGTCCCAATGCTGAAACCGTTTCCTTTTTTTTTTTTTTAAGTTGAAAGTTCAGAGTTTTGGATAAAATCTCTTTATTTTTAAAAGGTAAAAAAATAATTCAGAAAGTTTTAAATTCTTTGCAGTCCATATGATCTTGGGCTGGCCCACAAAGACCACCAGCCACCATTTTATGACCTCTGCTGTCCCTGGACAATTCGGCTTCCATGCCCATCCAACAAAACAAAAGCTCTGTAGTTGCTGGAAAAGCAACTCTGTATCAGTCTCCTCACCAAGACTTAGGATACCTGATCAGTGGAGAGCGGCTGGATACACCCTTCCTAGTTCCAGCACCAGCACAGCACATTCTGTCTCAGAGGCCCAGCCCCAGACCCCACTACCTCTGGGCCTCACCCTTCATATTTAATAAACATTTTTTTCAGTACCAGCTAGGTGCCAGGAACTCTTCTGGGTGCTATAGGAAAAACAAATGAATAAGTCAAGGTCCCTGGTCTCAAGGAGTTCAGTCAAGGGAGGGAGACAGACTTGTAAACAAATCAAGGGAATACAAGGCAGGATTAAACCAGAGCCTGATAGCAGCACAAACAGCGTACTATGGAAACACAGACAAAGCAGCCATTAATTCTACCTGGAAATGTCAGGGAAGGTGTTGTAGAAGAGGTGACATTTAGCTGAGCCATGAAGGGTAAGTTGGGTTCACCAGATAGAGAAAAAAGAGAGAGAAAGGATGGGGGAGGGAAAGATGGAAGGAGGAAGGGAAAGGAGAGGGAGGGGGGAGGAAGGGAGGGAGGGGGGAGGAAGGAAGGAAAGAAGGAAGGAAGGAAGGAAAGATGGAAGGAAGGAAGGAAGGAAGGAAAGATGGAAGGAAGGAAGGAAGGAGTGAGTTACAGAACTAAATAGCAGGTATGATAAATAAGGCAGAAGCTAGAGCAGTAGAATAGATCTCACCCTCCCTTGAGTCCACAACAGACTTTACACATTTGTCTTATGGCCTTTATCCTACTGGGTTAGAAAAACTTGCTTACATGTCTCTCTCACATACTGAAATGTGAGTTCCATGAAGGAAAGGATCATGTCTTATCTTGATGTCATTAATATCCTAATTCAGTGCCTGATACATATATATGGTAGGTGCTCAATAACAAGTTGGTAGAATGAGTGAATTCATGAACCAGCAAAAAATCAGAAAGATTAGGGCATGTATGGCGAGTGAAAAGAGATCTATTTTGGCTAGAGATAAGAGATGCAAAAGGACTATAGTGGAAGTAGAGGATAGCAGTGTGGGTTAGAGGTCAAATCAGGCAAGATGTAGACTCTCATAGGCATCTGATTTGGTTTAGGCCTTTCTAGTATACCTCAGATTATGTGAATGGGACAACTTCTTTCTCTTCCGGTGCCTTTCTCAGGCTCCAAAACATTCTGACTAATGAAGGATAAAATGTAAAGACAGGAAAACACATAGTAGATGCTCAGTAATAGTCCTTTAGAAAAAACTGAATGAAAGAGTGAATTACTCCATCCCAGAATGGTGCTGGTTTTTATATAACCACAGTATGTTCCCAGCTCACATTCTATTCGTGGTGAGTTCTGACCCCCACATGTTTTTTCTCTTATACTCATCCCCATCCTATATTTGTACTTGGGTTTGAGTCTTTACAAGCACATTTTCTTATTAAGTTTCAACCCTAATTATGATAGGCTTATTTTTCCAATGCATAAGGTCATTCAGAGCTTTATTTTACTTTCCAGAAAAATCAAAACCACACCAAATTTGGGACCCACAAATTCGATACACACATTCTTCATTTCTTTGTCTGGAATATCAATAAATAAGCTGAAAAGACTGGCCCTCGGGACCAGTCCCTACTGGGCCATCACTCAATACGTCTACTATTCCCACACCATCTCCATCATTCACAAATCTTCAACCCAGGTATTCGGCTTATTAAAGTAATATGGTAAAGAGTCTCCTAGTCCCAGATTATCTAGTGAGACAGATTACACTGGAGACTTCTCCTTGGTCTGTGGATCCTGTTATTTTGCTGTTAGACATTAAAATTGTCTGTAGGATTTGCCCTTCCCAAAACGGTGCTGACTCCCATTTTAGTGTCTCGGGATTTCCCGAGTGACTGCAAATTGATTGTTTGATGGTTCTTTCTCATTTTTCCAAAAGATCAATAAGTTGGCGGTCTTTAATTACTAGGGTCATCCTGTGTTTCGCCCCTTCCTGTTTCAAAGATCGGCATATTTGCCCTTTTCTAGTCTTCAGGGACTGTCTAGTTCTCCATCACTACTCAAGAATAATGACCTGTGGGTTTGTGGCCACATCTGCTTGTACAGCAAGTACCCCTAGGGTGCATATCATCAAATTCTACTGATCTGAATACTTCAAAAACTATTGGAATCAGGAAGACTACTGGAAACGAGCCAAGTGGTTTTTCTCCTCTCATTAACCGTTTCTCTCTCTTTGATTACCTGTTCATGTCTCCACATTTCACCTTGACTGAACTTCCTCATTCAACTACTTACCTGTGATCTTTTCTGAGGAGACAGGATAGAAGACATTAAAAATTAAGCCTTGTCGACCTTCTGATTTTAGTAAGAATTCCTTCCATCTTGATCATGTAATCAAATTTTTTCTAGTCTATTTTTTTGCCAAGTATCTTCAAAGTGACTTAGCCTTCGCTCTTCTGTACATGCTAGTTATGTCGTCCTCCCAGTCGTGCCCCTTCTTCTTCTGCCCTTCTTCTACTCTTCTCATATGTTCTGTCTTAGGGACCTGTCCTGATGTCCACATGTTGTGTACCTATCATATACAGAAGTAGTACTAGGTACTGAGGACACAAAGCAGTTAAAAAAGCAAAACAAAACAGGAACACCATTAATTTCATAGTCTAGTTCAAGAAAAAAGCATGAAAATAGAACAGTGTAAGTTACATACTCCTCCCTCTGTATGCCTGCACTGTCTCCATTTTATAAAACCGATCTCAGTATAGTATGATCACTTGTTTACTCGTCTCCTTGACCTCTTGAAAAGTAGTGGTCATATCAGGCTGCCTGAAACCCTGATGTCCCCTGTAGTGCCTGGAATTCAATGTGTTTGATAAAGGATGGGACAAAGGAGAGCATACACAATAGCATATATTAGGTGTTGCAAATTGTTAATTCTACAGAGGAGGGATCACTCCTTCAGAATATGGTGGTCGAGGAAGGTTTTAATACCTCTCTGCTCCTTATAAAATTCTGTACAAGTCTAATGTTTGTTTTTCTCTATTTTATTCACCTTCCCTACATTTAGTGGTTGATTCCTTCCTTTTTACCCCCTTTGAAAACCAGGCTAAATTCTGGCCTATAGGAATCCTTCCCTTGTAATCAGTTACCTGACTCCTAACTCCTAGCTCTATGTTTTGCCCCCACACTGCACCAATGTTTATAAAGCCTTACCTACTGATACGGGGTGGTGGGGGGGTGTCCTATATTTCCAATTACTTATTATCTGAGTTCCTGCAGTCATATTGAGAAGCAAAAGTCACAACTGAAATAGTTCACTAGAGAACTGACCTCATATAAAACAAGACTCCCCTCAAACATCCCTCTGTACTTAACTAGGTCGGCACTTCCTGTTATACAAACAACTTCATTCAGTCTCTGCTGCCTGTGGAGTATTGTGATGTGTGACAATACAGTGCAAATTCAATGCAAATCTATTACAAGGTACATTTTTAAATCTTGTAAAAGATACAGAATTTTGTGAAGCTAATGAAGATGATGTGGAGACCTCATCAAATCACATGCAAGGCTAGTCACAATCTAGCGGTGGTAGACCAGTTAACAATTGAAGAACATAAAACAAGCAAGGGTTTTATAAGAGAATGATTTGAATGTTGAAATGTTTTTTAAATGCCAGGAAAAATATATATATAAAACTTTTAAATACTCTTGCAAGAATTAGCCTCTTCATGATCACATTGTGCAAGTCAAATGTGAGGAATAGCATTTAAGCTATCATATAATTTTGTCTAAAAAATTAAGCCAAAAAAAGAATCAACACTTGATTCTCTTCATTCTCAGAATTAGTGCTAAGTATAATTACAACTTACCATATTTCCCCATGTATAAGATGCTCCCATGTATAAGACGCACCTTAATTTTGGGGCCCGAAATTTGAAAAAAAAATTTATTACATAAAGTTATTGAGCTCAAGTTTTATTCATCATAAAATTCATACAACTCGTCATCACTGTCAAAACTCCCAACCATTAGCTTGTCTTCATCTGTGACTGATGACAAATCACTGTTTTCATATAGTGCCTCGTCCTCAGTTCCATCAATGGCATTTGAAATGCCACACTTCTTAAATGACTTGACAATGATCTACAACCACTGTATAAGACGCACCCAGTTTTCAGACCCCAAATCTTTTGAAAAAGTTTGCGTCTTATACATGGGGAAATACGGTAAATGTTAATAAGATAAATCTGCTGTTATATTTGGTTTCATTTTTAAAGATAAAGAATCAATTAAATCTTTTATTTATTATAAAGTGTTGATCCCATTTTAAATGATGTCATTTAAAATAGACTTTTCCTGATACCAGTTATCGAGGCTTCCTGTACTGCTTTGTCAGCTTTTACACTTGCAAATTTGTTTTCCCCCAGCTACACAATAAGCCCTCCAAGGACAGAAATCATAAATTCTATTTTTCTTTAGTACCTGCCTACACCACCTGCAGCCCATTCCCAATCACAACCCACTGCTCAGAAATCAGAGGAAACTGAGCATGCAGAATATATTAATGATCGATTACCTCATTTGGAGGATAATACTCCTGAAGATAAGACTGCCTGTCCCCAACCTTCATGGTGATATCGGTTTCTCACCTAATTACTTAGCTACATGTCCTTTAATTCATGACGCCTAAAACAGAAAAAGATTTCGAGATTGCCTTTTAAGGTGTTTTGTTTTGTTCTGTTTTGTTTTGGTTTGGTTTGGTTTGGTTTTTTTCACCCTACAGGACATTCTCTCCTACCATAAGAGGAGTCATCAGCGGCTCTCTCCTGGATTATATCTGGGTTACCTAAAGCTGTGTAGCTCTGTGGATCAGATCAAAGTTCTTGTTACTCAGAAGTTACCCAACATTCTCTGCCACGTGAAGATCCGTGAAAACAATAACATTTCCAAGTAAGTTGTGAGGAGTTTGGATTTTCATTGTGATGAAACAACGGCTTGAGTGAGAGTTTGATGCGTCAAAAGGAAAATGAAGTGTTACTTCCCAGTGTAGTTTCTATGGTGAGAAGTCCTCAGGGGCCAGTACACTGGGGCAGAGACAGAGCTGCGTTTTAACATTGGGATAAGGAGAGCTTGTGGTGGTGGTGAAAGGAGACAGCCCCTTTAAAGGGGACACGGCCCTCTCACTTTCCTCGCTATATTATCCATGTTGCAACCACTAATGCCCAACTGGTTAATGAACAGATGCCCTTCTCTTTTAACATTACTATATCCCATATCTTTTCTTCACAACCTAATAAGTCACTATTTTTTCAAATATCACTTGTGGAAATGGGTTCTGGTTGAGTTGATTCCCCCTTAATCTTAAAGGACCCCTCTATCCTCATCCTCCCCAGCCCTAGCCCTCTGGCCTGAGGACTTTGTATGTTCTCTACACTCCTTGTGATTCTCCAGGGAAGAAAAGAAGTAACAAGGCCTGAGCCTCTGGAAACTGCTCTATGGTTTGGCATTATGGTGAATTACACTGTTAGCTTTGGGAAAGTTGCCCAATCTTGGTAATCTGGCTCAGCTTTACAACTAGCCTCTTAGCAGGCCTCTGAAAGTCTGCTGTAATGAACTGAGTTGTGATCAACATGAAAAAGAATGTTTTTTAAGGGAAGGAAAGAATAGATAAGAAAAGTGACTCTCCAGAGCTTGCCAGGCTCAGAGTACAAATTATATACCCAATACTAGTTACACCTATGGATTTGCTTAACCAAAGGAGACTCTAATGTGGTCATTTAAAATTGTGTCCCTAAAGTGTAAAGTTTATTAACTATAGTGTCTCACAATGCTAATTAAATACCAGTTGATGACAGTGAAGGAGATGGGGGTAATGATGATGGTCTATTCAAAGAACTCACTAGCTGCCATATTCTCTGTCGCTTATCAACTACACCTAGACTCTAAGTCTGCCATCTGGTGGTCACTTCTACAATCAACATTAGTTATCTCCTTCCCAAGAGGTGACATGGCTCATTTGTGGGTTGACTCAGCAGTGCTTATTTTCATCCATTTTCTAGATTTGTATCTTAAAGGTTTAAACTCTATCTTTTAGTGATTATATCAGCTAATTTCCCCTTGCCAAGGATCCGTTTCCTTTTCACAAGATATTCCAGTAGTCTTCACTCTGCCAGTTCCACCTCTCTCATCCTTAGAAATTAAACTGATTAGTTAGTGGTAGATATTTCATGGTATTCCTACTGGTAATTTATTTTCTAATTTGACTGCAGATGCTATTTTAGCAATGTGCTTCTTCGGGTTTTGTGTGTACTTGTGCTAGTCAGAACCCCCTCATTTAGTTCAATATCAGCAATGGGAGAAAAGAAATCGCTCCCTAGCAGGTTCTCAAAGATTTCAATTATTTATGAAGCCAACAGTATGCCCAGATTGAAATAGGATTTAATTTTTATTTTTTTTCTCTCTCTCATTGGGACAAAGGGTAGATTTTCCATCATCTTTTCCAGTGTGGGAATTGAAATGAAACAGATATCTTGAAAACAGAAACTTTTTTAAGAGGGCAGTTGGTTAAAAGAGAGTGTTTTCTGATGAAAAGCTCATGTCACAATCAATTTCTTTTTCTGACCCACAGATTGGAGCCCAGGCTGGTATAACCCATTGGGGACAGCCCTCAGAGGGTTTTCATGAGAGTGGGAACATATGTTAGCACCTCCTCTCTTTCCATCCCCAGAGAGGAGGGCTTTCCTTCCCTCGCTAGCCTGCTCTAAGAGCATGTTGCTGTTCCCTAAAGAGTTAGAAGCAGGCAAAACAGGGCCAACTGAATGTGTTTAGAGACTTGTACTAAAATACCTGTGGAAACAATGTTACCCAAGAGGCATTTACCTTGATCTTTTCAAGCTCCTTTTGAAGAGCAGCCTTTTGGGGACAAACCAGATGTGCTTTCCTCCCACCACAATTCTTTCCCTTCCCTTCCGCATGACATTTGGAAAAGTTCATTAGGAAGGATTATAGAGCATACAGAATAAAGACACATGACTGGTTTGAAAGGAGGATAGAAGCAGTGGTGTGTGTCCCTTGGTTCCTTTTATTGGAATTGTCTGGTGTTTCTGTTTGTGATTCTCCTCAAGCTTTTGGAAGGGGAAAGAAACCAAAATAGTCCCCATGATTACAACAGGCCAGGGTTGAAATGTGCCATGTGGTTTGTTGCCTGAGTTGGATCAGAGTCCTGTGGTTGCCCAATTGCTGAATTAACCAGCAGATGCCCCTGTGGCAACATGTAGGGTCTCAGAACTTAGAGAGGATCTTCAGGGAGAGGAAAATGAAGACCAGTCGGGAAATTATTACAAACTATTTAAAAGCTCCAATCTCAAAAACTGACTGATACAAATGAGACCCGCTGTTCTGAGGTATGTGTGGTTTGATAGGTGCACTAAGCTTAAATTAGAAAAAGCTCATTTGAAACTCCATTTGGGTGGCTAAAAGTTCAAATATCATGAATTGCATTGAATTTTAACCGCCAGAAATTGGTTATCCAGGTTCTGGACATACACACTAAAAATGTTCTGAGCTGTGTTCTGAACTTTTGTTATATTTCTAATTTTAACTTGACTCAACATACAGAGAGGAGTGGGAATGGATCCAAAAGCTTGCTGGCTCTGAATCTATGGAAAGTGTGGATCATACTTCTGACTGCCCCATGCAATTGTTCTTCTACGAGCTCCAGATGGCAGTGAAAGCTCTCCTTAAGCAGATCAATATACCTCTACACCAGGTACTAGCTCTTACCATTTTTATCTTCTTTTTATGGCTAATGGGAACTGCATTTTGGCATAAAAGTCAAGAGGTAAAATATATATGTATGTTAATTTTCATTGATTTAAATACCACTTTGCATGTACAAGCATATTTTGAATTCGATGCTGACCAGTAGGCGCAGACTGCCCTTCTGTTCCTTTTCTCTATCTTCTCTGTATTGACCTCTTCCAAGGTTCCTGGACCCCACTTTCTATGCTTTGGTCAAGCAAGGAAAAGTCATTGACTAGCCCACCTTGAAAGACACCCAAGTGTCAGCTTCAGAATAGTACGAAGCAAGGAAAATAAAGAAATAAAGAAGTGTTTGCATAGATGGACAAACGATGTAGCCCAGCCCAGAGGACTGGTGATCATGTAATCTATACCCATGGCCAAGGTTATGCCTGCTATCTTTCCACAGAGAATTTACTATCAAAATTATGGTCTTATCTGAATCAAAATGTGCAACTCTTAACCTCCGCTAACAAGCAATTTCAAGGAAAACTGTTGGCATAGAAGAGAGTAGAAAAAGTTTATTAGCCTCTGTCCAGTAAGTTAACATGATGCAGCATCAGCTTGAAGTCTTGATTATTTTTTTTTGCCTACGCTCACCTTCTCCTCCCACCCAGCGCACACACATGCACACATACACACACCATCCCTATACACACACACACACAGAATGAACCAAGTTTAGCCTGTAAACAGGAAGACCATTATAGGAGTAACTGTCTCTTTTTTAAAAACAGAGACAACCACGTATTAGCCTCTGACCCATGGAGGCAGGGGTACAGATTGCAGCCTCTAACTGTTTTTCCATGGGGTATTGCTCTGATTCTAAGTTAATGCTGCAAGGCTGGTCCAAAACAACCAACGCTGACAATAAATTAAATTGCACAAGATGCCATAAAGACACTAGGGGAGCAATTGGATTATTCCAGGGGTGGCCGTGTGTTCAGGAGGAGAAAAAAAATACCAGGTCTGCTTGTGACAGTAGATACTATTAAAGGGTTTCTTGGGCTTAGCAGGTTTGGAGCGGCTCATATTTCATTGGTGACTCTTGGGCTACATATATATGTTGGGAGAAGGCTGCCTAACTGCCTAAGAGTGCATACAACTTTTTTTTTTTTTGGATTCTTGTAAAATTTTCTCAGTCCTTGGCCAGAAACTACATTTTTCCCCCTTAACCAACTTAAATTGAAACTAGTGGATTTTTAATTCAATCCATTTTTGTTGCTTCATGTAATTATATTCATCATTTTGAAAAGCCCACAGAATGCAATCATTTTCTGCTTTTATAAGAAGCATAAATGTTGTTTTCAGAGTTTATGTGGAACATTACTGCCTTAAATCTTGATTTTATATAGCATTATTAAATGGGCTGAACCCTAATATTTATGTTGTATAAAAATTCCAAGCTTGAAGTCATGTAATTTTGTTAGATGTTTTATGCCAGTTTGGTGTTGTTTATGTAAGTGCCATGTTGTAACTCTCCTATTTTTCCTCCGCGCGTGTCCCTCTGCAGGCAAGGCACTTCCGCCTCTACACACAGGAGGTGTTGGAAATGGGTCACAATGTGTCCTTTCTTCTCCTGCTCCCTGCCTCAGACGACGTCTGTACAGCCCCAGGACAGAATAATCCTTACACCCCACACTCAGGGTTTCTTAACCTCCCTCTTCAGATGTTTGAACTTGGTATAGTAGCTTGTTTCACCTAGAAATATTAACCCAGCCTCCTTATAATAAAATCACAAAGTTATATCTGTTCCCCCTTGTCCCAGTGGAGGGTCAATAAATCACATGATGGCTTTGGCAACAACCCTTCCTAGAACTGTGTACAAGTCTGAGAGAAAGCAAAGCTCCAAGACTATGTGCCTGAGCAATAATTATTGAAACGTAGCTAAGGCCCAATGGAGAGGAGGGAATTCTAAACAGAAAGTTCAGTTATCAGGCTGCAGTTCTTGCCTCCCCTTTTGCTTTCTTAAAACATAAATACAAGAACTGATGTTTTCATGAAAAGTTCTCGCTCTCTCTCTCTCTCTCTCTCTCTCTCTCTCTCTCTCTCTCTCTCTCTCCCTCTCCCCCTCCCTCCCTCCCTCCTTCAGCTGGGAGGAAAAACTGAAATTAAAATGTAGAGTGTGTACCACTTTGGAGGGAAAAAAAGCCTATAACTTTAAACTGTGCTGATTTATTAAATAGAGTCTGATATTAAATAGACTGAAATTCTAGCAGACCATTTGAGAAATTGACAGGGTCTCCCAGGATGCAATATTGTGATTATACTGTGGGATTCTGAATGGTGGAAGATCTTGTCCTGACTTTCAGACATGAATAGCCTGGGCCCCAGTTTCCCTATTTTTGCAGAGACCCCTGCTGCCTACTGAGAATGTGAATAGGGAGGCTTTGTCTCGTCCAGTGCTTCATCTTATAACAGGCCAATAAGAGGCAATTAGCACGAGTTCCGTCGGTTCAAATAAATTGTAGGATTTCTGGGAGGGTGAGTGACTGAGTGGGTGGAATGGAGGCAGGCTCTCTTTGGAGCGCTCCCCAGCCATCAGATTTAGCAGCAGGCAAGGCAACTGCCTGATGTCTCATGTTGAGACTTGGGCATCTGAATCTGAATTTATCCTTTGAGGATGAATGGATTAAGCCTCTCAGTTTCCCTTGCTCCAAGGAGTTCCGATGCCCAAAACCTGATGAGCAGCGGTGGTTATTTCCCAGAGGAGGGAGAGTTATCAGACCTGCAGACTGGGCTTTGAGAGTCCTGGGTCCCCGGTTCTATGGCATTGGCCATACCACTCTCAAGAGGCCTGGGTGTGAATGTGACTGTTTAATGAGTTCCGTACCCAAAGAACATTATTATTCCATGATGTAATTGTATTGCTGGTAGGTGATATAGTTTAGATCAAAGTATTCCAATTCCAGTTAATAAGTATATAGTTTGGGTGCCTAATGTGGAGATTCCGAGATGAGTAAGCCAAAGGCTCTGCCCTCAGGGGCTTTCAGTAGAGTGCTAGGAGTAAAAGAATACCAATTACACTTTAATGAAGTAGGATGTGCCCAAATCATTAGAATTAAACGATATTAAAATAAAAGGAAGAACATTTTCTCAAAGAAGATACCAGAAAGCTGAATTGGAGGAGCGGCTATTTGATGTGGGTGTTAAAGAATGGACAGGATGTTAATAAACATGGGTAATAAGAAAAGCTTTCTTGTCGGGAAGCAGAATGAGTGAAGACTTGAGACTAGAAGAACTCAGAGTCAGGAAAAGAACAAGTGGTCCAATTTGGCTAGATCCGAGAAGTGATGTGAGGAAATAGTGGCCATAAAGCTGTACGGACAAGTTGCGGACATCCTGGGCAGTATCATGAAAGTCAGGCTGAGGAGTCTGCTTGAGATCAATTGAAAGCAAGGTTGAAGGGAATAGTTCAGAGGTTATTATAATAGCCCAGGGTTAAGGTAGAAACAGTACCCCCCAAAAAAAACAAATACAGATGCAAGAAACATTGGGAGTAATCAACAAGATTGGGCAACTTTTTGAATAAGAAAAGGTGAAGTCGAGAGTATCCCCAGGGTTTCCAGCCTCAAAGACTGTAAAACTATTGCTGCCCTTACAAGAAGTCAGGAAGTCAGGGAGGAACATGGTTTGGGGGCAAAGTGATGCTTTGAGCTCTGAACATCTTGAGTATGAAGGTGCTGATTTAACACCTGAGTGGACATGTCCAACTGGCATAGAAATGCAGGAGGGCAAGTCGGGTACTAGACACAGAAGTCTGACCCGTGCTTATTGACAACATCAGAAACCATGAAAGCGAATGACTTCCTAAGGACGGATCGTTGGTAACTAACGGAAAAGAACTAAGGAAAATACTCCATTGGAGAGCTAACCAGGAGTCCATGCTGTGTAAAACAGTCATACTGTTCCATGATTGCAGGCAAAACTACATGAAATCCATTTCCCCATGCCTCAGTGGCCTTGGTGGGAGAACCAATGATTTGGTATCAATCAGAATAGTATATGATTCCCAAGACCCTGGAGGACCAAGCCCTGCAAGTCTCCCTGCTTTCTGCTCTCTGGAAGGCTCAGGCGCTATTCTTGGGCAGCCACACTTGGTCCCACTGATGTTACTCTCTATTCTACAATTTCCTCTCTCCACTCATTTGTTCATTAATTCATCAATACATACTTATTTTAAATAACCTACTATGTGCCAGGTACTATTCTAGGTACTGAAGAATCAGCAATGAACAAACTCTTCGTGAAGTTTCCCTTCTAGTGGGGGAGACAAATAGTAAACCGATCAACAAACAATGATATTAGAAATGTCAGACAGTAGTGGGGACTCTGAAAAATAAATAAATCAGGGCAAGGGACTGGAGTGCAGTGACAGGAGCTGCAGTTTTGTATAAGAGGACCTGGGAAGGCCTCTCTGCAGAAGATACATTTGAGCAGAGACCTGAGATTTCCATGCAACGGGAACAGCAAGTGCAAAGGCCTTAAAGCAAGAGAGTGTTTGGCTAAGAAATCAGTGTAGGTGATAAGTAGGGACTTCCTTCTTCCATAGATAGGTCCAGCGTACAAGGTCAACACAAACAGTAAGCATTTCTGAGAAACAGAAGGTTGTTGGAAATTCAGCCACAATGCAGAAGATTGTATTAACAACATAGGAAATTGTAATACAACTTGAAAAGATGCAAATTATGGGACTATGGACATTATAATAAAGCATTCCTCTATATTTCAGTTTGACTTGTGTAAGTCATCCCTGTCCCAATGGAAGTATTTGAGATTTGGCAAACTGACCACAACCCTGCCAGTGGCCTGAGTGAAGCATAAATAACTTGCTAACCAGCTATGGAAAACTGCATCTGGGCCTGTTCCAGCACTAAATAGATGGAGCAAGGACTAAATGATAAAGGAGCTTAGCCCTGTGTGTCCTGGAGGAAAGATGAGGCTGGCCAAACCCACAGGTGTTCCTGCACAGGACTGGTCATCACACGGGGATGACGTGAGATGCTGGAGCGGGGCTGACCTGAGGCAAAGTGGGACACTTCAGACCCACTCCTTCTCCATGACCTGAGGCCTGACATTCCCCCATCCTTTGGCCAAAAGCAGGATTGCGCTCCTCCGCTGTAATAAGGCATGTGCTGGGGGCTGACAAGGGTCACTATTTATACTGTTCCCAGAAACAAAAGGAAAAGCAGCATCATGTGCCCTTAGAGACTCTGTGCAGGGACATGGCCTCCTGAGGACTGGCCTCGCCTGAACTGAAGCGGTCGCCCTGCCCTGACCCTATGGGCAGTCACCACTGACAGCAGGCCTGTGATGAGGAAAGTTGATTTTTATTGATTTCCTTGGCTCTATGATTCAGAATGACTGGATTAGCAAGATATAAAAATGGGGTTTTTAAAAGATAGATTGAAACCTGGTATATATTTCATACTTCGGTGCTTGGCTACATCCTTCATTCAACAAACATTTACTGAATTTCCACTATATGCCAAGGACTGTGCTGGGACTGGACACACAGGTATTAATAAGACACAACCCGTCCACCAGAAGTCTAGAATCCAGCAGAGGACACAGACATCTCTACCAACAGGCCCAATACAACGAAAGCACTGCTGTAAGAGGTGGGCTGTGGAATTTCAGAGGAAAGACACCTAATCCTTCCTTACAGAGATAATATTTGAGCTAGGCCTTGAAGGATAAACAAACATTCAGAAGAGGAAAGAAAAGGCGGAGCAGAAAATCACTTTAAGCAGAGGGAACAGCATGCACAAAGGCTTGGAGACCTGGAGAAATGCAGCCCAATTAAGCACATTCTTAGTAGCTCACTATGACAGATGCTTAAGGCATTTAAGGAAGAGTGACAGGAGATGAAACTAAAAATTAAAAAGGTCAAAATCACGAAGAGCTACTTATGCCCTCCTAAAGAGTTTAGACTTTATCCTATAGGCAAATGGGAGTCATTAAAAGATCTTAAAAAAAGGAATAATATGGTCTGACTGGTTCTGAGCAGCTCTGCAGAGGATGGATTGCAGGAGAGAATAAAAAAGAGCTGAGACTAGAGGCAATAAGCGAGTGACCCAGGTGGGCAGTGAGCAAAACCCTAGCCCAGGCTGCCACGGTAGGGGTGTAGAAGACGGAGCAGAGGCAAGAGGACTTTAGGAGTTAGAATCAATAGGATTTTGTGATTGATTTAATGTGGCTGAAGAGCAAGATGGAGGAGCCAGAGAGTCTGAATAGGGTGCTGAGATGGATAATGTTGCCATCTACCAAAATAGGAAATACTAGGGGAGGAACAGGTTTGGGGGAGGGGAGAGATGATGAGTTCAGTTTGACAAATGATGAGTTTTGAGGTGCCTGTGGGATATCCAGGCATTGAGCCTAATGGAATCCAGGCCACAGGCTTACAAGAAATGGCACAGTCTCAACCCTCATTCCTAATGCCCATTTTTCATGATTTAGGATACCAGTCCTGAATTCCAACTGTCTACTCATTCACTACCAGGGATCTTGAGAGGGGCATCTTGTGCCCAGGCTCTTTCTGACACCTTGGCAAAGAATCATGGAGTTAAAACTGACCCCAGGAGGTAATCTTGTCAATTCCTTAGCTTCCAAAAGAGGCTCTGTGACCCAGACTGGTTAGGACTTGACTGAGTTAGAGATCTTTAGGGAGACTATTCTAACTAACCTCAATCCTATTCTAATAGTCTAACTACTAAATGCCTCATTCCTCCTGGGGAGATGAGATAGGGGTGTGAACAAACACTTATTTTTTATCTGGTATGTGCCACATGCTGTTCTGGGCATTCTGTGTATATTATTTAATCTTAGGTAGGCATTGTTATCCCTGTCTCAGATATGAGCAAACTGAGGCTCCCTGAGGTTACATGCCGCTGTCATGCAGGTAGTAAGTGAGTGGTAGAACTATGATTCTAACCCAGTAATGTCTGACACCTAAGCCCGAGTACTTCCCACTCTACTCTACTCCTAATCTGACTTCTAGTGTTGGTGCTGACTGCATTTTAATCTGTCATTATCTTATATAGAAAGAAGAGAAAACACCACAGAAAGTTAGCCTTAGTTTGTCAATTACTAACAAATCCTGTGGTCCAGATGATGCATTATGTACCCTTATATGATTTTTGTCTGTAAAATGCATGTGATTCACATTAGAAAAAAATTAGAAGCTTCCAGCCTATCCTCCCCTCCTCGGTGATGGCTACCAAATGTATCATTGCTAGACCACAAAAGACTATGTTAAAGTAACATTTGTTAAAGTAACATTAAAGGCTCTGGATGAAAACCACTAGAGCAGGAAAGTGAAGCTGTTTCAGTTGAAAGGTCCTCATAGCTCACTGTGGTGAGTGGCACGGGCGGTGTGGGCGCAGTGAGACCACCCACTGATCCAAGACTTCTACTGCAAGGAGACACAACAAGAGAAAGTGGTGGACACCCTGGGGTTTTAGAATTTAGATGAGACTCATAGTGCTTCTTTTAAAGAAATTCTTCAGTCCCTCTCCCTATCTTCCAAGTTATAGTTTAGAAAGAAGGAAAAAGATATTTTTTTAAGCCACTTGGTTTGGAAAGGCAGGCTGTGAGACACTCGGCTCTTCACTCTCCAGCCAAGGGTGGACATCTGTCAAGTGCTAACGGGATATAATCCCTCCTTGAAAAGCATAAAGGCATATTCAGGGAGTTACAAGGGTCAAGAGTAAGCTACAAATTAATGGCAGCTCTTTCCTGTAGGCTACCAGTAGATATCACAGACCTGAAGTACACCTTTCAAAACAGGGAAATCGAGAGCACAGCGAGAAAAGGGACGGAAGGAACGCGGAGCCTGGAGGAAAGGCCTGCCCTCTTCATCAGGGCATGCATTTTTGTTGTTGATGTTGTTCATTCAGCCCATAAACATTCATTGAGAAGCTATAATGCTCCCGGTTTTTGAGGAAATACAAATTAATAGGAGACATGGTTCTCGCCCTCAAAGAAATCACAGTCTAATGTCAAGGCAGTCAGTAAACACACAGCTACAATAAAGCAGCGTTAAGTGTCCTGATACATTTAGAAACGAGTGCCCTAGTAGCACAAATGAGAGAGACTCCTTGGGCCTGGCGGCCAAGAGGGGCCAGTGAGGGTCCCACGGAGAAGACATGTATCGGTATCAGAAGAAGCTGACCTGAAGGTATTAGTAGAGGAGGGGATTTGAGGACAGGAAGATGCATGTTTCAAAGCATGTACCTTAGAAGGACCTGTGATAAGTTCAGCTTGACCCACGTTTAGCGTCAGTGTGGGTAGAGGTGGGAGACGGAAGGTGGCTGCATGATGGAAGATACAACTGAAGATGGAGTTAAATTCCGGACCACAAGGAACTTCCGTATGGCGAGAAGATGGTTCGATTTTATCTTGATGTCAAAAGGAGCTGTGTCTGTAAGCAGGGAGCTGGTAGAAGCAGATCACGTGGGAGGAGCTCAACAGTCTGTCATTGACTAAGAGGCCACATGAAATCAGTTCTCCTGTGTGGCGGGCAAGGGGTTAGTGGAGTAGAGGAAGTGAGGAGGAGGGACCCAACACCAGAGACAACAAGCAACCCCCGAGCTGAGACTACCGAATTCAGAGACGCACAGCTGGAGGGGGGGGGGGGGGGGCGCGGACGCCCCCAGGCTGCTCTTCTCGACCACTTCCAGATGAGGAAATACAGGCAGGGAAGGTTTCCCTAAACCCACCTGATATTCACCCTAAGGGGAAATCAAGCAAGGACGCAGGCAGTGGTAAGATGGGAATTGCAGGGTCACAGAAATCTCTCGATATGCAGAGAAGGGCTTCCTCACTAGGCGTACAGGTGTACAGAGGCCCAGATTACCATTTTAAGGTAACATGGTTTTATCTTCCCGAAATGGCCAGGTCTAGGTCTCAGGAATCAACAGCAAAGAGGCCAGGCCCGAGGGCGGTAATTAGATATTCTTCCTAGACTCCCTCACCAAAGAGCCAGAATAAAAACGTTTCCACATATTTGCTGAGTTGTAACAGCCATATTTCCAAAACATGGAACACACTGGTACAGGTCAGAGGTACAGAAAGTGAAGTTCCTGGAGAGTGAATCTCCCCATTCAACAATGGCCAAGAAAAGACTGGTACTGCACTAGTCTGAATCAGGACGCTTTCCTAATCCCAGTGGAATCTGAAGTTATGGTACGTGATCACAGCCAGCCAGAGAGGTACGGAGAATCTGCCTCCCTCAGGCTGTCTGCACCAAGCTGAGTCCCACACCCCTCTCTCCTTCCTCCATGATGGAAGGTTAGACCCTTTCCTCTGGCCCGTAATCTTTTGAGAGAGGAAGGCCAAGTTTGCTGAAGATAAACATGGTCTGTCAGGGCATCCGTTCTATCATTCCTTTTGAGGAGCAGAGAGGCAGGAAGAGGATCAAAACCCATCATACTAGGTCCTTAGGGAAGCTTTCCAGCCAGAAAAAAAGACAGCCTGAGAAAAGCATGTCTTGTATCTTCTGGGACTTCTGGCCTTGGAAAGGCGCACACAAGCTGCATACTGGAAATCAGACATGGTTATAAAACTAAGTTTCAAATGCTACTTGGCTTTTTTTTTCTTTAAAGTGATAAGCAAACTTTATTTTCCCAATATATGTGTGTGTGTGTATATATATATATATATATATATATATATATATATATATATATATACACATACACACATACACACATACACATTCAGCCCCAGCTTTAGGGACTGAGCATCATAAACTGCATCTGAGCCAACCCCACTTCCCCATACCTTTCCAGGACTTGGTAAACCTTAAAAGGGAATACTGTCTGACTAAAGCCAGACAACTGGCCCCTTAAGAGCACATTTATAATTTATTTATGGCTTAATATTTTCCACTGATAGGATTAATAAATCATGTTTTCATTCAACTTGTTTTCTCTGAGGTATGAATTTCTCTATTTTGATACCAGATCTTAACATGTTTTATTTTGCTTGTCCACTTTCCAGTTCATTTTTGCAGCTACAGGGAGAAATTTATTAGTCTGTATTGCCGCCTTTCTGCTGTTGTGGAGCTGGATTCTCTGAATACCCAACAGTCCCTGAGGGAAGCGATCTCAGACAGCGAGGTTGCAGCTGCCAAACAAAGACACCAGCAAGTTTTAGATTTCATGCAGGTAACAGTTTGTTTCTTCGGGGGGTAAAAGGAAGGAAGAGAGGGCAGGGTAGGGGGGATTAGAAATAGGCACGCAAAAGCACAGCAACCTGGGCTAATTTAAAGACCACAGAGCGCAAGCAGCCTGTTGATTCGATTAAAATCCAGAGCTCAGGGAGATGTGCATTTTTAAACAAAGGTTAAGAAAAACCTACAGATAAATCACAGTGTTATTAGGAGCTGCATCAGCCACTGGGGCGGGTAGCAGTGGTTTCCCCGCGTGGAGAGAAAAATCACCATCAGAATGTTATTCTTACCTGGTAGCCCATTGATAAATCCAACAGAAAGAACCATTGTATTAATTAACGCAGTATTCCAGAGAAAAAGAGAAGAAAATGACTCATTAGTTTATTTTAACCCAAATCAAGTTGGACTTAAGATTCCTCACGCTTTGAACTTCTTTCTGGCAGAGTGGACACTTCAGTGTGTGACCACAGAGGTCAGGAAATGTGCTCCCTGACCATGGTCTTGGCCAGAAAGCCTTTACAGTGACAACCTCAGGGTCTTGTAATGGGTACTGACTCGTCATCAAGAAAACTGGGACCTGGTCTGAAATCGCCTCTAAATCCCTTGGACAAATCGTATGATCTTTCTGCCTATAGTTATCCAATTCACAGAATGAGTAAAATTGCAATAGTCCTGTGATAAAAGTTCACAAAGATATATATTCAGTTCAATTCGGTCATTATTTGTTGAACACTCAGGTGTCAGGCACTGAAAGAGAAATAGAGTTGAATTAGACATGGCCCTGAACTTAAAGAGTTTAAAATCCATTATGATAGACAAGAAATGTATATAAATACTATTTGTAAAATGAGTTAGGTGCCAAAAGAGGACTAAAAAAAAAAATAGTTCTGTATCAACACAGAGAAGTAACAATGTACTTACTTACCTTGTGGGTATAAGAAAAGCTGCCACAGAGGATGTAACTGATATCTGAGATCTGAGCTGGGCCTGGAGGGATAGGTTAAACTATAGAGAGCAGAAACAGACTGGGGGGAGGGGGGAATCCAAAGAAAAAGTATAAAACAGACAAGGCAGAAAGGGCAGAAAAAGAGTCATTGGGCAATGGTGAAGGGTGGTAGTAAGAAACAGCACAAGAATGCAAGTAGCTTTATTAAAGGCCATGGTGAGAAATCTGCACTTTATTCTGTAGGCAATGGGGACCTGGCCCAAGTTTTGGAGTAAGAAAGTTCCAGGCTCTCCTGCTGTTTAGGACAGCCCTCCCGTGTGCTTTGGTGTGGCCATACTGGTTGTGTGTAGTGAGCGCTGGTTCTCACTGGCCATGCTTACTGCGTAACTTGCACGTGGTTCCTGGATTTAAGGAGGAGAAGACTAAAGGCAGGAAAACCAGATACAAAGCTATTAGAACCATCCAGGCAAGAAGCAGTGAGGCCCTAAGAGGAGGAAATGCTGTGAATGAGGCAAACACATTTCTCCTCATCTGTAAAACAGGGCTGACAATAATAATAGCACTAGCTCACAGTGTTACTGAGAGAATTCAACAAGATAACGCATGTAAAGCACTCTGCAAAATGCCTGCACATAAGTATGCAGTACATCATATATTCATTTATTCATTCGTTCATTAATAAGAAGGGGAAATGCTTTGAAACATGAATGTGCAAGATTTGGGGTTTATTAAGGACTCGGGAAGAAGATGCTGTAATATACTTGCAAAGCGGTGGGCGAACAAATCCTATCCTCCTTCTTTCCCTGTGGAAATGAGATCTCAGGTGACCTCTCAAACTAAAGAAATAAACCTTTTAAGAAGTTAATTGCTCCCTTGACCTGAGGACATAGTATTTAACAATTCAAAACATTTACATCATTTATTTTATTTCCAGTAAAAGTGGAACGCAGATAGCGGGGTGGAGTGGGGTGGGAAGAGTGAAGCATGTGGAGAATAGGAAGGCCTGGCTTACCCTCGGAACCCAACATAAAGGACAGGGGCGCGCAGTAAGAAGAGCAATGACCAGAAGTCAACTGGCATACATATTTAGTCCAGAGTCTTCTCACAAACCTCGGAGTATTGGCCAGTTCGTTGGATCTCCTGGGGCCTCAATTTCCTCCTGTGTAAAATGAAAGGATTGGACTAGATGACTTCTCAGGGCCTGGTTGGCTCTAACGTTTCATTACTTCTTTAACAGCCATGAATATTTTTAGAGAAGCACTGTTGAACCACGCCATAGGTTCCGCTTCGGCTTTATGCCTCTTAAGCTTCCCTGTATCCGGCACGTGCATCCGACGAAAAGGCTGGATTTCTTTGGTCCGTCACAGCTCAAACCCCTCCAGGAGTCCGTGGCTTCATTCTTACTCGTGATGACTACCTTGCTCCTTTCTTTTTCATCCAGGCTAGGGCCCCCTTGCCTGTTTCTGTCTTCCTTTCATCACACCATGAAGAGGGATGGATAAAGGCAGGCCAGACCAGGAATCCGTCAAAGTTCTAGCCTGCTCTGGTCTCCCAAAGCAGGTAACCTGAGCGCCCCTCTACGTCGTCTCCCTTCCACCCAGCCAGGTACATGTACACTTGGAGAAAAGCCAGTTCCCAAAGGGTTCAAAAAAACATCACTTCTTGGCCAGGATAAAACCAGCCCACCTTCCTGCACCCATAGCCTTCGGGGGCTGCCTTGCTCCATCCAACATGGATAACTTCACCGACTGAAGATAATGTGGTGTCACCTATCCCCTTATCTATCTATGCTGGGCTTCTCAATCTCTCTTTCTCTCTCTCTCAGAATGAAAACCAGCTGCAGCTCACCCATTGGCATTCACAGTTCAGCCCACCACACACCATACCCTGCAGAGGCAACTGCCAGCCACGAGAGCATTTGTGTGATTCCAGATCTAAGACAGTGTTGAAGTTACTACACAAACCAAACATTGTAAAGAGCAAGGGAGTCTATGTAAATACAGTGAGGAAAAGAAGCCAAGGAGTGAGTGCAGCCAGCCAGGAGGAGGGCTGGACCGGGGGAAGTACAGAAAGGCATAGATAAGGCATACAGGCTTCACAGACAGCACACGCAGCAGAATGTCAAAGTGCAGAGACTTGGAGCTTGGCATCGTTTGAGCTGCTAAAGCCTAAAGGGCAATTAGGCTATAATTTATATACTGTAATGCTTCCAATGCTCCTAAGCTGTAATAGAAACACAGCTCATTAAACATAGCCAATCTATCATCCCCTCAAGCACCTTGTAACTGTGCTGTGAGAAAACCAATCACCTTTACATTTTAATAAAAATATTATCTTGCCTGAGTACAGAGAAAGGGGTGTAATTTATGGGATGAAAACTGAAATTTTTAAAGGGCAGGGTGAGAAATGGATGCAGAACTTTTAACCACCAGACCTAGGGAGTTCATGAGCTTTCTTCTTAAAAACGTGTCAGCAGGTCTTTAGAAGCAGAATTTGGACCTTAAAATCAGGGGGATTATGTTGTCAGTTATTTTTAGATCAACAGTGTAAGGTAAAATGGGTGAAAATGGGACTTCTTTTAGAGCTACTTAGCTAAGTCTGTTAAACTTGGTCCACCGGCCTCCCTGTACCGATGTTTTTTATTTTTCTTCAGTTAATACTTCATCACTTCATCACTGAGAAAAATTAAGAAACATTGTTTCTACACATAATTTAAAAAATTGCTACACTGAATCTCACTATCCATCCTCAGCAATGAGGCTAAAACTATCTTATGCAAAGAGAACAAGTGGATTACTATTAATAATTATATGAGTTACCTAGGGCTGCTGTAACAAATTACCACAAACTGAGTGGCTTAAAACAACAGAAATGTATTCTCACCGTTCTGGAAGCCAGAAACCTGAAATCAAGAGGTCGGCCGGGCCGCCTCCCTCTGGAGGCTCTCGGGGAGAATCTTCCAGCTTCTGGAGGCTGTTGGCATTCCTTGACTCGGGCCACATCACTTCAGTCTCTGCTTCTGTGGTCACCTTGCCTTCTCTTCTGTCTGCCAAATCTCCCTTTTCCTCACTCCTACACGAATGTCTTTATGAGGACATTTATCATTGGAATTAGGGCCTATCCAGATAATCCAGGATGAACGCCTCCTCTCAAAATTCTTAACTTAAATCACATCTTTTGCCACACAAGGGAATATTTACTCTTTTATCATATAAAGGTCATAAACATTCACAAGTTCCAGGGATGGGGACATATCTTTTGGGAGGCCACATTCAGCCCACTACAATAATCATGATTGTCATTTAACAACTGAAAATTGTATAACAAGGTACGGTTTATAAAGTGCACTCATCTACATTATCTTACTTAATCCTCATAATAGTTCTGTTTGAGGGTAGAGAGCCAAAGAATTAGGTAACCACTCATTCATTCATTGATTCATTCATTCGCTGAGCAATCATTTATTGAGTACCTACTTTGTTCTTTGCACAGCCAAGAGTAAACGATACAAAAGCCCAGCCCCTGTCCTTGGCAGGCATTCTAAAAGCTGTCCACAGTCATGTAGTGCCTTTCAAATAACCTTGAGACAAGAGTATGTTGCATGAGGCAGGACCAATAAAAGCCAGATGAGAGAGCAGCCATCCCATCAAGAAAATTTGTCTGAGTCTTGTCTGGAATCTCCACTTTGGCTTTACGCCCTGAACTTCATTCAGATTTCTGCCTTTACAACTCTCAGCGCCTCCTCATGGGCCCACTCGCTGCTGAACCCCCTGCCCGACCCACTGCCTGACAGAGCCTGAAGCTCAGCTCCTTGCTTTCATCATCAGCCCTGCATACGCCGCCAAGTCCTGTCGCCTCAGGACAGAACGAAAAGGGCACAAGCGTTTCAGACTCTGCGCTGTGCTTGTTGGTAGCACCAGCTTGTGGGCACTCTTTAAAGAGTGCTCTTTCACAACAGATGAAGTCCTGAAGAAGGAGTTTTGAAAATAAAGCGGAACACTGGGTAGTCCCTTATCCTTGAAACTTCTACAATCAGTCAGAGAAATCTTAACCTTGCTGTGTTCATACAATGAACACCTTCCACCTGGAAGCTGAGGGACACCAACTTTCCAAATGTTCTTCAAAAATAGATCAAGTGTCCGAGCTGGAAGGGAACTTAGACATTATCTAGTCCAACCTCCTCTTTTTTACAGTTGAGTCAATGGGCCCGAAGAAGTTAACACCTTGCCCAAGACACCCAATGAAATTAGATACGAAACCTATCACCTGCCCCAAGGTCCCAGGCAAAGACGTGTTACAGCCCATGCTGGAGGAGAGTCAGAATAACCAAATTTCATGGCCAGTGTCTATTAAGATGTGGGAAAATATCTACCATCTACAGAGGTAGACAAAAGCATGAGTGACTTTTCCACTACTGGGCTTCAGAGAAATGACTATGGTGCTTTATAATGCAAATGTTGTTAAAAGCACTTTGGTAAC
Organism: Hipposideros armiger; assembly: GCF_001890085.2. Taxonomy (NCBI): domain Eukaryota; kingdom Metazoa; phylum Chordata; class Mammalia; order Chiroptera; family Hipposideridae; genus Hipposideros; species Hipposideros armiger. The sequence goes on from NW_017731379.1 coordinate 592,892, forward strand.
CCAGAAATCAAACAGTAACAATCTAAAATGGGCTGCCCCCAGAATTGTAAGGATGTTTAAATCACTCAGGAATAAACTATTTAAGCTATTTTGTACTTTAGAAGCACTTATTTTATATGTAAGAAAGTAGTAAGTTGAATAAAGTTATTTCTTTTCTATTAAAATAGATCAATGAACCTCTGCATAGCAAAATATTCCAGTAATGATTTGTTTTTCAAGTTCACATACAACTAAAACTACACGTTTTTCCCTCAAGTACATATTCAAAAATTCAGACTTTATCATGTGCCTTCCCCACAATATCATAATGAGGAATATTTCATTATATTCTGAGAATTAATAACACTTCATATGTGTGAGAAATGTACCCTACAGTTTTAAAACACACTTTCAAATTCATCATTTCACCCAATCATCACAGCAGTCCTGTGAGGTATAACAGGGGGGATGTTTTGTCCACATTTTATAAATAAGGCAGCGAAGGCTCAGAGAGGTCAAGTGACTTGCTAAAGGTTATTACTGAGCTAATAACTGGTGGATCCCGCTGGAATCCAGGTCATCTGCTATTTGCACTAAATGACACAGCCTCTAAGGTAAAAATATGCAAGACACATGCTCTTAAAAAGAAGAGGTATTTTCTGACTTAGCAAACCTCTGTTGAAAATATTCGGCTCAAAACCAATACTGTGGAAAATGTATCATCTTGGATTTTCAAGGATACTTGCTCCTTTTTAATACCAGTTGGATAACTTAACGTCTTTTACCATTTTATTCCAAAGCACACAGATGAAGTCTGGCGTGAAATGAGATGGATCATGGATGCTCTTCAGTATGCAAGATACAAGCAACCAGTTTCTGGCTTATACATCACTAAGCTGATAGACCTCTCAGATGAGCAGAACCTGAAGAAGATCAGCTCTACGTCATCACATATAGACTGTCTTCCATCCCCATCCCCATCCCCAGAGATGCACAGAAGAAAGGCAGTGAGTGGTAAGCAGTAAGGTCTAAAGTTACGTATTTCAGTCACCAGATTCTCAGTCCCCTCTCCACTGATGAGGTTCTTTTGTGCTGGGGCATTGGTCCCAGCAAGCAGTAGGAACACTGCTCAGTGGTAAAAGTCTAAAGGCATAAAGGGAACAAAATTGGAACCGTGGATGGGTGGGAAACCAAGGCAATCACCTGAGATCAACTCCCCTGAGGGGTAAGGAAGATCAAGTCCACTTCTAGCCCAAACTTCCAAGATACAAAAGAACCCAGAGCAGGGATGAGGCTTCAGAAGTGCAGAATGGAGTCCACTAGGATGCCAGGTATGGGCCAACTCACCTGAGGGACTCTGACCAAACCAAGTAAGGAAGGAGAATGGGCCCGGCTTTTAGTAAACAGGGGCTGACAGGAATGCGGCAGGAAGTCGATTCAGCCTGAGTAAGAGTTCAGGGCAAACTTCCCTCCCACATGGCACCCGTGTCCTGACATGGGAGGTGGAAAAGAGAGAAACCTTGGATAAACTAGCATCAGCCTAAAACCAAATGAGTAGGCTGGCATCATCATGGATACAACAAGCAGGAGAAAACGTACAGACAAGCTGGAGGAGATATCCAGCAAGTCACCTCCACTCTTGGGAATCACGTTTGAATTTACATGGCACATGCTAACCACAAAAACATGGCTGGGTTAACACAGATTTCTACAAAACAGCATTATACCTAAAAACAGAGAGAAAGCATACTAGGCAAAGGCAGTATAATGCTCCTACCTAGCACATGTTGAGAATAGGGCCATTTTTCTAGTCGATTAAAATGATGACATTCAAAGCATCTTTCTTGATTCTGTAGCTTCTAAGAGTTTCCATTTTATAAGCTTTACAATAATAACTGATATTTTTAATAAACAGTACTGAAATGTGGGCTTGTCCCATAGGGGGCAGCATGGTGTAGAAGAAGAAGCTGGGTTTGGAAATCAAGAGACCTGGATTCAAATCCCAGCTTTGTTTTCCTAGCTACGTGAGCTTGAACAGATTCCACATAGGTAAAATGAGAAAATCACACCTACACCTCAAAAAGCTACTTGTGAATAACACAATCTATGTCAGAGATGCATGGCATATAATAGACAATAAACTGTAGGTATCGTATTTAATGTTAGGATTCTTCTTATAGAAAACATTAGTGAGGATATGAGCCTTTGCTATGAGTAAGTGTATGTATGCTCCTATGTTTTAAAAACCTCAATGTCTAAAAATCAAAACGGGTCAGGGTTGGCAGAGTGGCTCAGTTGGTTAAGAGCTCGCTCAAGAGTTTGAGCTCTGAGCAACAGCGGTTTGAGTCCCGGCCTGAGCTGAGCAGCCGCTGAGCTGCCAACAGGTGGCAGGATGGCTCAGCTAAAACAAACAAACAAACAAACAAACAAAAAAACGGGTCAAGTGGGAGAACTTGAAAGACAGCTAATTTACATTACCAAAGGATTCTATGATTTACCAAA